>NC_041050.1:38349486-38441575 GCF_900634775.1 Gouania willdenowi | reverse complement strand
AATGATGGTCAGTCTCCACAGAAACATGTTTCGTGTTAAATCTGTGATGATACTGGTGTTACCTGAGCTGTGTGAGGCTCTTGGCTCCGATGTCCTGACAGGAATGCTGAATCCCGGCCAACAGGTAGGGAACAAACTTACTGATGGAGCCTTTGTCCTGCACCGCTCCAGAAACACCCTGAGCAACTTTTATCTTATCGCTCTCACTGTGAGGAGGAGAAACAAACGAAGAGATGACATTATGATCTTTTTAAGGAAGGAAACAGTCACATACAGCAAAAACATGCGTTAATGCTGCGTTCACAGCGGACGCAACACAAAATGTTTGCGTGACCACATTACATACAAAGTGCTAAGAGGCTAATTATTCTCCTGTTGGGCAGCGCGGTTTGATCCACGTGACGAGGTCGTTGGCGCTACATTCCCAATTTTTGATGACATTCATCATTCGCCTGAGTTGAAAACATTGGAAATCACATTATTATTAAAAAAACTAATCATATCTCTCCTTACCCCTGCCTGTAAATATGTATTTATCTATATTCCTGATAGTTTTCATATTTTTTTCTATTAATATATAAAGCCTCTATTATTGTATTGTTATTTTATCTACTTCATTGCACTATTTGAGTTTCTTTAGGGTATTCTGTGTGCTGCCGTATGTTGTCTTTTTTCTTGCACTTTATCTGATTTGAGCTTTAATGTCAGTACATTTCAATCAATAAAGCTATTTTACTCCAACACAAAATCAAAGTTGGAGAAAAAGCTAAATACAGGGGCTGTGGCTAATGCTGCCACCTGGTTGATCAGGTTGGTTAAGACATCGTTTTTCAACCACTGCTGATCGTCAGATGTACAGTGGGAAATCATTTAAATGAAATAAATGTAAATAAAAAAGGCACAACTGCCATTCAGTTATCAACGTTCATTTTAATAAACTAGATTCAGTTCACACTTGAACATTAAATTCCTCCATAACAGCCTTTGGATCAAATCTGACACTCTTAACATTTGAATTATAAAGATGTATTATATATTATTTTAATAATACAATATTTACATGTATTATATTAATAGATTATAAAATGATATGAAACAATGCATTATATAAAATAACACTATATTTAACAGAATAAAGTTTAATTGTAGTTCTAATCATATTTAATGTTTTTTTTAAACAGACTTTTATCCCTCCTATGACGTGTATCAAGTATGTAAAGTATGAAAGAAAATGTAAATATAAAAATACAATATTTATGTTTGATTTCAAGACACTTCGATTTTTTAAATGAAAAGATGGAGCTCGGCTATAAAACAAGTTCTGATGAACTACGGCCGGCACACGAAACGTCTCCATGTTGAATAGCACAAACCATGTTCCCGAGAATTCAGTCAAAGGACTCGGTTCAACAAAAAAGGTCTCAGAGGCTCTAGACATCTGCTCATAGAATATCCATGTCAAATTACAAGCTGATTCAATGAGCAATAACGGAGGAGTCATTTCAAAAACGGGGTCCCAGTGGCACATACGGAATACCTGGCCCCATTCATACTGTATATTGGTATGCGTCAATGATTCGGTAACACCAACCATCGTAATATTTGACTCACTAATAAATGAGAAATCAACTTATTTTGGGCCCCAAATCAAAAATCGGGCTCCGTGCATCAATGCGTACACATCCATAGATTATAGCTACCAAATTTCAGCCCAATCTGTTAACGAATAACAGAAGAGTAGTGATTTTAACTAGTGTACTCAACAACAACAACAACAAAATGAGGACGTTCAGAGTCCGATAGCCCAGCCTTAAAAGTTGAAAAACACTGGCTTAAAGCTGATATCCAGAGTTTCTGAGAAACGTCTTGATGCCCCGCCCTCAATTGATATATGTCTATATATATATTTACCTGTCTGCTGTTGTGACGCACGGCCTTGTTGCCGTGCACAGTTCTACATTCACTTTGATTGACAGTCTCAAAAACAGGAAGTCGAAGCCTATTGGCTGGACGCACTTTTCATTTGTATAGGGGTCTATAGGACGAAGGAGGGACATTCATATACATGAATGTATATGAATGTCCACCAGCAGTAGACCATAGTAAAATACTAGTTAGGGATTTTTTGGCATTTCAAAAGAATCATCCATAAACATAGATTTCTCAGAAACTCCAGATATCAGATTTAAGGAACATCCCATCTACCCCACAACATAAATCAAGTTACCACAAAAGAACGTCTTGCAAAATATTTGCTTCTTGGATTTTTTTAGGCTTATTAATCATATTTGTGATCTTGAACCCAATGAGGAAGACTCGTCTGTAGGGAAAACCCCATCAAACTGATGCAAGAACCAAAACAACTGTGTGTAGACAGGAAGAAAAAGTGCTCTATACCTGAAGTATCTGGTCTGTGAGCCCAGGTTTTTGTCCATAGCATCGAGGGACCCCATACCACGGTACTTCTTTAGCCTAATGCCATCAGAGAAGAAATATTCCCCAGGAGCCTCACTGGTAGCAGCTAGCAGCGAGCCCATCATCACTGGATTAAAAAAACATTCAAGTCACACACACACACACACACACACACACACACACACACACACACACACACACACACACACACACACACACACACACACACACACACACACACACACACACACACACACACACACACACACACACACACACACACACACACACACACACACACACACACACACTTTTTTTTTTTACTGCATTTTAGCTGAACTAGATTAACAAAGTGAAATGATAGAAATACAGTTTAAGATTGTGTGTTATAACAAAAACAAGTTCTGATGAACTATTTTCTGATGAATTTTCCCTTCATTTCATGTAATTTTAAGGAAGAAATACTAGATCAGGATATAAATCTACCTATACCATGATATAAAATTATCTCTATATCGCACAGCACTACGAACACGTCTGCGTTATATAACATGGAGGTCAGTATCTCATACCTGTAGATGCTCCCAGGGCCAGAGCCTTGGCGATGTGGCCCACGTTCTGGATCCCACCGTCAGCGATGACTGGCACCCCAAAACGACGAGCGTACTCTGACACTTTATAAACTGCTGTGGCCTGAGGTCTGCCACATGCCAGGACTGGAGGAGGAAACACAAACAAACTATGGGTTAATCTCACCTCAGATTTTTAGGATTTCACACAAATTCTGGTGTTATTTTCTAATTAAAACTCATTTACCAACAGCAGGGCTGGAGTCAATTACAATTATATCTTCAATTATCCATGCTCAATTACAACTCATAATTACAGTGACCAGCATTTTTTCCTAATAAAATTACAAATATCATTTCCCCCCTGAAAGTGAATTACAACTGCATTCTTAATTACAATTAATCGCAATTACTGAGCCTTTAATAAATAAGCCCATAAACCGTAACGTAATCTTCCTCTTGTGTTAGCTTTCTGTTAGCATCTCTAATGATAACGGGTCAGTTTGACCCACCTATTATCTAAAATCATTAGGGTTGGGGTCCATTACATTTTTTAAATTACAATTACATCTTCAATTATTCATGTTCAATTTTGATTACATTGACCTGTATTTTTTCCAATTACAATCAAACTGTTATTTTCCCCCTGGAATCAATTGCAATTACCTTCTCAATTACTAAAATTCATTTAATCACAATCACTGAGCCTTTAATAAATGAGCCCTTAAAAACGTATCCTTCCTCTTGTGTTAGCATCTTTATGCTAAGGGGTCAGTTTGGATCAATGTCCTAAATCAGATATAAAATACACAAGAAAATGTTATCTATCATCTAATTTATTTTTCATCTCTTGGTTACTGTGTCAGGCTTCCTAATCAATGAAAATATTGGTATTCAGATTTTTGGCATGTGCGTGTGAGCCTTATTTTCTGTCACTATATCCCTAAACTTAAATTATATAGTTGGAAAAGTTGTGTTTGATTAAATTGTAAATGACAGTTTTCATATAATCTTCAATTATCTGAACTCAAATACAATTAAAACAGCAACAGATTTTTTTCCAATTAAAATGAAAATTAGTAATGTGTCGTAATTGTAATTAATTATCAATTACGCAGTTTCAATTATAATTGCCCCAACCCCTGGCCAACAGCGTAGTTTAGCATTCATGGTCACATTAAGGAGAAACGGACACTATGGGAACGTCTGCCAAGTCTAACAATTTAAATTCCTCACATACAGGGCTAAGTTTTAGTTGTTTTTTCTATATTACAAACTCCGTCCTCATCTCATCATTTCTAGTGTTTTGTTGAACTGACAGTCATGTTTTTTTATTTATTTATTTTAATAAATTACAAGCCTTGTAGACTTAAACATTAGATTTTAGAAAACTGAAAAACCTGAAAACAGAACAAATACCCACTGCTTGAAAATGTAAAAAAATGTAAAAAAGTGGCAAAAGTAAACATGCAAATGAAAACAAGATAATGGTGATGTTGCAGCTTTGACTGCTTTGTACAAAAAGACTAAAGTTAAAACATGCCATTCTAGATCATAATAGATAAATCATTGGGAGTTCTATTAGTTAGGGGTGTCCCAATACAATCTTTATACTTCCGATACAATACCGATATTGCAACCATGGGTATTGGCTGATACCGATAATGATCTAATACGTTATCAGTGTGAAGAATACATACTTTTATTTCTTTTGTGTGTGGAATATTATAAAAGGCTTGATATAACAAAAACACTCATCAACATCCCTCACCAGATTGGTTCTCATTATAACTCACAACCTTTTTCTAAACGTCCTGAATCTAAGAACTTAAATGTATACATAAGATACCTCGAACAGAATAAAGAAAAACAGAACAAGGGCAATAACTCCGGAAAACCTAATTGTACACTTCTCATTTTCGAACTCCATCAAGGTATTGTTACCCTGAAGCCACATATCAAATTTGGTTATCCTATGTTAAACAGTTTGATAAAAGCTGTCCCCTTTAACGCGGAGGGACGGAGCTCAAACCTATAACCTCATTCACACTGTGGTGGGGATCAAAACATTAGTCAGCAACAGCGAGTATGAAAAAAGTGATGGAGCGGAATCTGGAACGAATCGCTTGTATCGGAAATTTTAGATAAAGGCAGATATCAGGGATCTCATCAGAAATGCTCAACAGCGTAGGGTAGTGGTTTTCCAACCTTTTTCGGGTCGTGACCCCTTTTTATATCACAAATTTATGGCGAATCCACAACTTTTTTGCCCCAGCTCATTTTTATACTGTATTCTAATTGAACTAGATTCATATTTGAGCAAGTGAAAGTATAGAATACAGTTTGAGATTGTGTCGTGTTTTAAAAATAAAGTATTTTAGCTCTTTGATTTTTCTGCTTCTTCCTGGTCTGTATATCTATGTATGTGATAGTGTTTGTTTTTAAAATGTATTTATTTTTGCACAATTAAAATATTTATTTTGTGATTACTAGATGTTTCACGACCTTGAGGCTGAAAAACCCTGGCGTAGGGGGATCACTCTTCATCAGTCTTATTGGGAGGCCCAGGGGCATCCTCACCCCAAAATTAAAAAAATTATAAAACCCTCTCAAACACTATTTCCTGCCTTTTGAGGGCCAGATTAAAGAGTTAAAACAACTCGTACACACCTGGAAGTCCCTTTTGTGTCCAAGTGTGCAACAGTCCGATTAAAAAAGGAAAAAAACACAGAAAAGCCCCCTAAGAAGGTTGAAACACAGCGTAGGGGATCAAAATCACAGCATTGAGGACCCCTACAGTCAACAGTGTTGGCGAGAACCCTGATATAATCCACTACTTGTCTTTTTGCTGATATCGATCCAATATCGGATCAGGACACCCCTACTAACAGTATCAAGGTAACAGACATAACTAGAGTCCACAAGTTCATTATGTCTTCAGGACAATCCAAGTTAGGAATGCAAGTTTATGGGAGTCCTGGTACTGAATCAAACGCACCAGTTACTGTATAAACACGTAAATAATATCATTGAAGTTGGGCGTAAATAATCTCCCTTGAATGACTGACAGATTAGTATTATGAACAAGCAAAAAACCCCAAAACCCCAAAGTCCAGCTGTCAACCCCCCCCCCCAACCCCATCTACATCTACTACATCCACAGATGCAAAGCTGTTATCCAATCAGTGCAGCACACTGTGAGAGGAAGAGGTGGTGGTAGCCAATCAGAGCCCAGCACAAGCCAGCGAGAAAGGGAACTTACTGGAGTATCCCGTAACAGTGGTTGGGGTTTTGGGGCTGTGGAGCTTTATAGCAGGTGGAACACTGAGGGGAGCTGAATGTGGACAAACACGTACACGACACGCAGACAAAGTATGTAACACAGGGAGGAAAAGCAAGGCAGAGGAATTTAAAGAGGAAACAAAGACAGGAAGAGAGAGCGACGACAAATAGATGATGACTAAACGATTTAAAGAGTAAAAAGAACAATAAACAAATAGAAGTCTGACAGCAACGTCAAACAGGAATTCAGAGAAAATTAAGTCCAACTAACAACAAACTATATGATAACAATGTTTCAGCAAAGGTGCCATAGAAGCTTGAATGATTTGAACCAGAAAAACAAAGTCATACCACTTAAACTAAAAAACTTAATCATCCTTCTGCCCGAGTTAAGCCTGATATATGGTTCTGCATCAGGAACTACGCCAACGTGATGCAGAGGTTGACCAACTGTACTTCTGCATCGAGGGAACGCATCGCTGTGCGATTAGCGGCCATGCCGCTAGGAGGTTTTGGCTGTATGTTGTTACAGTGGAGCATTAAAAAAAGTCTTTGTTTATCTTTTGGTCACAGAAAACAATGTTTTATGTTTTTTAAGAATCTTAAAATGTAATTTTTTTCTGGATTATTACTGACCTACTGTGCCAAACCATGTGAGACAATGGTTTCAAAATGTGTGCTTCATTTTTCAATACAAACATATGCAACACGTAAAAAAAAAAAAAGTATAAACTGTATCGAGTGCACAGTCAACAATCACGACAGGGGCGTGGGGGCTCCGGCCCCACCGTAGAGCAGAGAGGGAGCAGCGCAATGTAAAACTTGCTTTAAACATAAAGTTCCATTAACGGTAAACAATGACCATTATTGTTTACGGTTAATGAAACACACACTGTAGGTACAGAGACGAGGCAGAGTAGTGATAACGATAAACACACCTTTTGTCTGTGATTGACTCCGTTCGGCAATGTTTCACGTGCTGCAGCCATGAAAGGAAATAATAAAACTCTGGCACTTTCTGTTTTGGTTCTCTCTTTGACTCAATCCACTGTAGAAACAACTCACGTAACGCTACACAAAAAGATGAAACATAGCGGTGTGACTAAGCTTTGGAGCGGACCAATGACGGCGCTTATGTTCCGCGATGCCTCAACGCGCAGTCGGGATTCTTGGGAGGCACACAGGTTACGGCGAGGGGTTCTACGTGAGGCTACGGCGTCAATTTGATGCGGAAAGACATCAGGCTTAAGTGTGTTAGCTATAGTAGCTAGCTACAGTAGGACCACAGTGGCAACCCAAACCACATCAGAGGATCTGAGTCTGGCTGAGAGTACGGTGTACATTTTAGGACATCTCAGAGTGAGGTATCGGGCATCAGGAAAACCTCTGTCGTTGGTCAGACCAAACGGACTCATGACTCAGCAAATCCTCCGTCAAATGAAAAGGCTTCACTTGTCAAACCAAACGCAGTCAAAAAAAAAAATGACCTCAGGCTTCAAAATAAAAGTTGTCAGACTCAACAGCCCTCAGTCCATAAAACATGACGTTTTATTTTGAAGGAACCCGTATGAAAGTGCTGTGTGGACAGAGAACAGAGAGAATGGACCCCAGGCACTGACCTTCCTGTGTGATGCAGATAGATCCACTTCCCATTCCGACTCTCAGAGCATCAGCTCCAGCATCAATCAAGTTCTTTGCCTGAGCTGCAGTCACAACTTTAAAAACAAGACAGAAACACAGATTCATTTTAATGCGATGTGGTGCGTTTAGTGTCAGTGTGTAAACGTAATAATAATTACCATTTCCTCCAATAACCTGTAAGATGGGGTACTTCTCTTTGATGTATTTGATCATCTTGATCTGGAAGATTGAGTTTCCCTGAGATGAATCCTGAATAATAGAATCAACGCATTGATTAACACATTAAACATATTAAACATCAGCAGACTTCTAAATGACAGTTTGATGTGGAACTACAATAAAAAATTAAAAAACAGACAAGTTCTCTTTTCACATCTTATTGGACTTTACAAAATCATCAAAATGTCCAGGTTTCCCAAGGAAACACGTTCATTTAAATTACCGTAACTCCACTAGTATTTGCTCTATTTGAGAAATTCTAGCACTTTCTGAAAGCTAATGAGTTGTTCTTTATAGTCATTATCATTTAATACGGTAATTTTACTCATACGTGACAAAATCTTTAAAGATTGTTTTGACTAAATTGTCACATGAGGAAAAGAGAAGAGACTAAGGTCCAAGATGGATTAAAATACTGGTGGATTTAATGAATAAATATCATGGAGGTTCAGAGAGGGATTAGAAAACAAAGGAACCACTGGGAGAAACTTAGAATATAGGAAGTTAAAGTAAAGTTTCCATTATCTGGTCTAGACCCTAACCACCTCCTGTCTCCATGACAACAGACAGAATAAAGCTCAGAGTCAGCATAAGACCATGAGATGGAAACGTTTACAGTTATTTATTGAAGTGTATATTTAATGATGAGTTAATGTTCTGTAAGCCTTGAGTTTTTTCTATTTCTAGGAGGAGATATTTCTCATTTCAATGATTGAGAGATTTTAAGAAGGTTTATATCAGATTTTTCAAGGACAGAATGTTATAATACATAATAAAGATGAACATTAACAATAATTTATTTATTATATTGTATTTTGCCGCTACTAGGTAGATTCAAGAAAACACTGAGTAATCTGAGTACAAGTGTCCCGTGTATGTATGCCCACCTTAGTTTACTTCAATAATTCCTTTTTAAACTTTTATGGCTTTAGACTAAAAAAAAAAAAAAAAACTACTTGCAAAATTTTTACTAGTCCAAACTTATACTGGACACTATTACTTTAACAATGAACTCATTTGTGTTCAACACTGTTTAATCAACCTTGAAGAATTGAACACTGTTTTACCTTATTATCATTAATAATTCTGATTGCTCCCAAACCCATATATGAATAAATCTACAGTTTCTGCCTCTGAATGAGTAGATCCCATCTCACCAGTACGACTACGTCCACTCCACTCTGCACCAACAGGTCCAGACGATACTTGTCATCATTGTGGGTTCCAATGGCGGCTCCACATAGCAGCTGTTTACGGGAATCTTTAGAAGCCAGAGGGAAGTCCCTGTTCTTCTTTAAGTCTGTGCGTGCGATGATGGACACTAACGACCCCTCCTCGTTTACTATAGGAAGTTTACCTGACACGTAACCAAAGAAAACCTTAAAACATCCATTTATATACAAAAATGATTTATGAATATTAAGTGCACAAGCAGCGCTCACCTTTCTTACTCCTTTGGAGAATCTCATTTGCTTGTTTCAGAGTAACTCCAGCAGGAGCCACGACGAGATCCTCCAGCTTTGTCATCACCTGCAGCAGAGAAAAGGTGACGTCAGCACTTTTTAGGACACTTTTTGTGATGTTGTATTAAAATTATTATTGTTTTAAACTTATTAGAGGGAAACAATTTAATGGAAATCATTTAAAAGTTTCAAAATGATTATGGAAATTAAAACACTTCACCAACCTAACAGAATTCATGTTTTTAAGAGCAATAAATATCTAATTTGTTATTCTAATGCCAAGGTACATATTTTTATTGAAAACATTCTAAAGGCACAACAAAATTCCACTTTGTCGCCAATATTAACAATATGCAGTAATTCTAATCAAAGTGTCTTCAATAGAAATCAAACAAACAAAAAAAGCTTTTATGATCTTTCATAATTCCTCCTTCTAATAAAAAGTGCAATTAACAAAATGCAGTGATTTTTTAAAAGTTTTTTTTAATGGGAATCAAATGAACAAAAAATTGATTTTTCACATTTCTTTTTTCAAAAAAAAGTACAATGAACAATATGCAGTAATTCTTATCAAAGTGTCTTGAATATTATATATATATATAATATCTTTCATACTTTTACATACTTGATACACGTCATGGGAGGGATAAGTTAAAAAAAACATTAAATAATTAGAACTACAATTGAACTTTATTCTGTTAAATACTGTTTTGTTTTATATAATGAATTTGTTTTTATATTACATAATTTTACATTATTTTTACATGATGTATAATATATAAATGTGTTATGTTTGTGTGCTTTGGGACGGCAGCACAATGGAATATTCCTTGTTTTTGCACCTTTACTTATACCGTCTTGGCTGATTTGCAGTTTGTAATTTTTTTAATCTGACTTTGGAACATGCATAAGAATTCCATTGTACCCTTTATTTTTTTATGTGTAAATATGGCAAACTTTCTTCTATTCCATTTGCAATAATTAATTTGTTTTCAAAAATGTTTTTTAGACCAATTAGGTGAGATTTAATAATTTTGCACGGCACAGCTGATCATCTCTCATGGCACGCTTGAGAGAAATCATGTTTTAAAAAATCCTTGTATGAATAGATAAAACATTTTAAAGACACTCCACTGACCTCGCTGAGGGGCAGATCGTGCTCTCCCTCCTTCAGAAAGTCGATGTCTCTGGAGGAGATGATGCCCACCAGTTTACCGCCCATCTTTCCGTTGTTAGTGATGGGGATTCCACAGAAACCGTGGCGTGCTTTGGCCTGGAACACGTCCCGTACTCGCTCGTTGGGACTCATCACGACGGGGTCCGTGATGAAGCCCTGCTCGTAACGCTGGAGGGAAAGAATGGAGGAAACACAGGAATGACGTTGTGCAAAAAAAATAAGAGTATTGAGTGATGAGAGGTGGAACCAACAAAGGAGGCACTATCAGCTGTTGCAGGAAACCAACCTAACAACTAGGGCTGGGAAAAATATCGAGATTAATATTTTATATTGCGTTTTCTACTTCGGCGATATAGAAAATTACAATATCACCTATATTGATATTGTTCTAATAAATCAAGGAAATTCTGCATGCGTGTGTGTTTGTGGAGAGCATTTCTCTCAGACGTGGTGTTTATTTGACCTGAACCTTTTTTGAGTGCTTGCACATAGGTTGAGTGTGTGCATGCATTATTTTGGACTTATTTGGTGTTGAAAAACGTTTATTTTAATTTCATTTAGCCCGGATGGCACATTCATGTTTACCCAGAAATGAAATCTATTCAGCTTTTGTCGCGTGTACACACACACACACACACACACACACACACACACACACACACACACACACACACACACACACACACACACACACACACACACACACACACACACACACACACACACACACACACACACACACACACACACACACACACACACACACACACACACACACACACACACACACACACACACACACACACACACACACACACACACACACACACACACACACACACACACACACACACACACACACACAAAATGAGTAAAATATAACCAAAAATGAAACATTTATTAAAAAAAAGTACACAAAAACACTCAGAAAAATACACCAAACAACAAAAATATGAAAATTAGTCAAAATACACAAAAGATACAACGATACAAAAATGACTCCAGAATCACACTACAACGGCAAGAAAAAACAATATATATTATATACAAAAAATGCACAAACAGACCACAGAAAGATACAAATACACACATAATGATGCCAATAAACACATTACAGAAAAATAGATGAAACGATAAAAATGAGTAAAAAAAAAAACTGTCCCATAGAAATCACACACACTATTTTACTTTGCACCCGCACATAAACCCCTTTATAACAGAGTACAGTGTGTGTACACCTCTTTGTACATCCAACCTTCAAACACATACTCATTTGGCCATAGTTGACATTTGTGTTGTTGTTTTGTTAATTTATGTTGTTGTAGTAATTATGTGTATTTTTGTGCCACTAGTTGCCCATGTTTGTGATACACGCACAAGTTGTCTTTTTAAAGCACTCTGATGTGATTGTAGCCTATGTAGCATTTTTGCATGAGCAAATACAACCCAGAATTGTCTTTCTGGTCAGACTTTATTTGAATTAAAATGATCACGATTTATATTGTATATCGCTATTGTGAGAAAAAACAGAGATATGAATTTTGGTCCTTATCACCCAGCCCTACTACCAGCACACAGAACACTAAACATTAAAGGAGAAATTTGTATAAACATGTTTAATAAAAAAAAAAAGGAGAGAATTAAAACCATTATGAGCAAGCGGAAAGAGTCGAGCACAGTGGTTCTCAACCTGGGTTCGATCAAACCCCTGGGTCCGGTTTTTCAAAAGGTTTAATCTTAGTTAAAATGATACAGATTTGGTAATTTTTCTGCAATCCATTTTACTTTTGAGCTGGTTTTTCAAAGCAACATCAGATTGGATCAATTTGATCCAGAATAGAACCTTCTCAGGATAACCAGAGCTGATCTTTGTTTGATGAAGGTTCTTCAAGCCTTTGGAGACCCTGACCAATCTCCTGCATTCTGTCAGAACCAGAACCAGCAACCAGGACAGGACGTACAACAAGGGACAATAGTTAGACACTCATTATTAGTGACAGAATTAAACATTATTTGTGATCAATACTGAGAGTTTATAGTCGACCTAATCACTATAGCTTGATGGATGAACAAATCAAATTAAAACCTTATGAATAAATTGGATATACTGTAGGCTTTACTGCATGATCTAAATATAGGATTATTTAATACACTTTTAAAGTGTCATTACATTTTGAAAAACCAGGCCCAGGAGTTTGTTGAGTCAGTCTCAGGAGTTCAGCAGGGGTCAGACACAGTGTTAAGGCTGCAACAACTAATTGATAAAAATCGATGATTAAAAGCATTGGCAACGAATTTCATCACTGATTCGTTGTGGGATTATTTTTCACTGACTGTTACGCGCAGCTGTTAGCTTCACCTGCAGAGCTTTGTCAATAAAGTTTTTGATTAAAAAAAAAAAAAAAAAAGGAGGAAAACCTTCCCCTGCTGAGCGAGTCAACAGAGGAAGTTAGATGCAGAGCAGAGGTGGAGAACAAAGTTCGGCCGAAGCTCACGAACGCTCTCCCACACGTTTGTGAATAAAGGAGGTCAACAGCAGGTAAATCTGTTTGGAAGAGACAAAATGTATCGTTAGCCCCACTGGTAGCTAGCCTGATGCTAGTGTGTGTGCGCACGAATGTTTACATGTGTGTGCGCGCACGAGCGTTTGCATGCTTTGCGTGTTTGTGTGAGAGAGATCCTTTTTTATATTAGTTTCATCAGCTTAAGCAGGGTTTAAATGTGCTTTATATATAAACTTAACTTGTACACAATGGTGGTAATAGTTTAAAGATGAAGCCTGGTCTGTAATAATGAGTGAGGCTGGATTAATTGGCTACGTGCACAATATGGTGTCCAATAACTTCTGGTGACAGTGTGTGTGGGCGAGGACTTCTGGTTCTAAGGTCCAGCCAATCACCCTGGATTATTGTTGTTGTTATGAAGCCAGCGAGCGGTGGAAAAAATGACTATGTTCTGTGTCCAGAAGAGGAGATTGGTCCATCAATGTGTAGGAGGTTCAGTATTACACTGTTGTACCTGTTCTTCACAGTACAATTATTGTGTTAGCTTCCACTGCTTCCCTGCTGATAATGCAGCGCATCAACAATGGCTAGCTAAAATCCAGAGAGATAACTTCACTCCAAGTAGGGACACAAGAGTATGTAGCTGGCATTTCTAACCCAGTGATAGTGCTGGGTATATGTAACGATTCACTCAACTCCCGATACGATTCTCTCACGATTTATTTTACAAAATGGGACTGTAGACAAATGATGACTGAAAAATATTCCTTTATTTTTTTGGGGAAAAAACTGGGGAAAATACTGTACTAATTTCCTTTTATTTTTCATTGTCAAAATAATCCCTTGTTAAACTATTCAAAACAATGCAAATTAACTAAAAATAGATCATGAATGAAATTTAAAAAAAAAAGGAATAATACAAATGAAGAAGCCTATTAATTTAAATTCTGGTTCTATGGTAAACAATGCAAAACTACATAATAGTTCCTTTTGTTTTTAAAAGTGCAACTGAAAATGTATTTTGTGCCTTAACAACTGGACTTAAAAAAAAAAACAGTCTGCCCTGTATTTACATCAGATATTTGTTTGGACCAGCAGAGGGCACTGGTAACCCAGAGGTCAGTTGGCATGCAGATATTCTTGCAGTGAAGAAGAGATGCTATGCTAGCAGAAAGAGCTAATAGAAAAATGTGACTTTTACAGATATTCACGTAATATTACAGATATTCTTTTGGTGCTAAAGGGGTAAGGAATCATTTATGAACATGTTTAAGAGTAGAAGGCAGCCAGAAGGAAAGTAGAAGCAGATTCCGCCGGCCTCCTATACTTTTGGACGAGAAGGATAAATATATCTGCTGTTTAAAAAAAGTACTGCGATTCAATTTTCAGAGCAACGATGTGAACTGTGATACCTATGAATCGATTAACTGCCTTAAATTGTTAAATCGTTACATCTCTAGTGCTGGCCGGTATACCTGGTTCATACCGAATACCGGTATATATTTTCGTTATATTAATTTTTAATATACCGCCGTACCGGTGTATTTGATTACACAACTTTCGTAACGCTGCGCAGCGTTTCAGACCGGACCCTTTTCAACGTTGCACTTCTAAATATGAAGGTAAACAGTAGCGCTCTGGTGTTAGTTATGGTGTAAATCATACGTGTAAATGGATCAGAAAGACAATTAAAAGCTCTGAAGCTGCATGTGAGCATGTGCCTGCGTGCGCATGCCTCTGCTACAGGAGAGCAACACTCACGGACATGGAGGCACGGTTAGCTTAGCATGTCGGCAGTTATACACAAAAGAAAGAAAAAAAAAAAAGAGCAAAGGATTTGTAATTCCTATAACACAGAAATAAGTCACGGTGGAGCTGCAAACAAAACGCTACAATATTCACCATAAGAAACCGCCACACTACTGAGTATGCAGCATTTAAAGCTAGAAATCAAGATAATGCTAAAGATAAGCTAGCAATACAAAGAGCCATTGGGCTGCTGTTGCAAACTTGTATTATTACTAGTGTTGAAATATTCTACAATATTCACTCATCATGACAGAAGAATTACTGCAGTAGATTGACTTAGGATGATCTATTTTACTCTCAACCAGTAGAAAATGCTGTGAACACCTGATTATACCTGAAAAATACAGTGACATAAATTTTTAGTCATACTGCCCAGCCCTACGTTATACTGTATTGTGCATACACCATGGAGAAAGAGGCTGGGTTAGGGTTAGATAACAAGGGACCTGCGGAGACGACGTGAGCTGGCTCTGAGTCAAATAGAGAGGCTGCGGATGTGTTTTTGTCTTTTGCTTGAGAAAAAAACTTCAGATAAAGAAAGTGTCGGCGACAAAGGTTAAAATAGCTGCTTTAAAGTTTGCTTTGAGCTGAACTGTTTATTGACATTGTCAAATGTTTCACACATTGCATTGTGGGATGTGGAGTTGTGGAGACAAATTGATAGAATTGTTTTTTTTTCTTTTTCACTTCCTTCTGATATCAGGGGGAATACTGGGAATAATAAACTACAGGAACATTGTGTCAAGGGTTTCACTGTCCTTGTCTAGTGAAGAATAAAGTACATTTTTAATGCATCTGTTTATGAACGCCACATCCCACAATGCATTGCACAATTTTTTCCTGATAAAGTCAACAGTGTTTAAGGGGGAAATGAAAACAAACTTTCAAGCAGCAATTTTATCCTTTTACAGCAGACAATCTATTTATTTTTCAATCAGGCTTTATCTGATAAAAACTATTATTGTCTTTAGCAGCTATATTACAATAATAAATATAAGAAAATTTAAATTAAAGTGCTTTAAACAAAGCAAGAAATCGGCCCATGGTCACATGTCCAAATAAAAAATATAAACCTTTGTTTTGAAAGGGTTCAGTGTCTCTAATAACGTTAACTGGTTACTGATCTGAAACCACTGGTTACTGATCTAAAACAACTGGTTACTGATGTAGGACAGCGTCGCCTACCTTGACTTTACGAACTTCATTGGCCTGGAACTCTGGAGTGCAGTTATGATGGATGAACCCAATGCCTCCTGTTAACTGGCAGAGAAACAAGTACACGAGAGCATGAATTTAAAGCTATGGCACAGATCTTAGCCAATAATGAACCAAACTTACTGCCATGGCTATGGCCATGTTAGCCTCAGTCACTGTGTCCATGGGGGAGGAAACAAACGGTGTCTTCATGGTGATTTGTTTGGTTAGAGCTGAGGTGAGGTCCTGGAGTGGGACACGCATTAGAACATTATAGGCTTATGGACCATTTCATTAACGATTAATAACTGTTCATGTTTAACCATGAGGTAACCCTCCTAATTAGATAAGATTATACTTTAATATACCCAAAGGAAATTTAATATAGAGCCTAATATATACAAAAAATATAGATAAAAGAGCAAGAAGTCATTTTGTGTTTTTGGAGTCATTTGGCACATTTGTTTCAATTTGTAAATTTTTCTGTCATTTTTGTTGGAATTTTATTGTGTGTTTTTGAAGTCATTTTGTGTAGTTTTCTCTTTTTCTGCATGTTTTTTTGGGAGTCATTTTGCATATCTTTGCTGGTTTTTGTGTATTTTTGCTGTTGCTCATGTATTTTTCTGTTGTTTTGTGTATTTAAAGTCTTTTTGTACATTTCTTCCATCATTTTTGTTGACGTTTTGTGTGTTTTGTCGTTGTTTTTGGAGTAATTTAGTGCTTTTTTGTTGTCCTTTTTTAGGCGCTAAAACTGTGTGAACAACTGCGAAAGACTACAAAAAAGAGCATATTTTATTGTAAAATGTAATATTTTGCAGTTATTACTTCAAACAACCTTCTCATTGTGTTTTATTTTGAAAAACTAACTTGACCAATATTGTTCCACAAGTCAGAGTTTGGCATCTCCTCTGATTGGTTAAGTTTGTGGTTGAATGAAAAAACACGGTGTCACTGTGAGTGCACTTTTTTCAAAATAAAAGCCTTTTGGGGACCTTAACTAAAAAAGAGAAGGAACAGCCTTGTTGATGATGGAAAAACTAATGCACCAACTTTGTTTTTTGTGTGTTTTTGAAGTCATTTTGTATATTTTGTTTTCATGTAGTTTTCTCTTTTTTGCAGGTTTTTTGAAGTCATTTTGCATATCTTTGCTAGTTTTTGTGTATTTTTGCTGTTGCTCATATTTTTCTGTCCTTTTGTGTATTTAGAGTCAATGTGTAATTTCTCTTCATTTTTTGTATATTTTTGTTTCCGTTTTGTGTGTTTTATGTTTTTTTTAGTGCATTATTTTGTCCATTTTATTATTTTGTCCACCACAAAAGAGCATATTTCATATGTATTTATTGTAAAATATAATATTCAAACACTATTTTCATTGTGTTTTATTTTAAAAAATCAACTTAACCAATGTTGGGCCACAATCACATCTTTTGGCTTCAAATAATACTCAACTCACCACTTGGTCAGATGTGAAGTCTATGTAGCCTGGGAGAATCAGAAAGTCACTAAAGGAGACAAAAAGAAGGAGATTTAATTTAACAGATTAAACAGATACGATTGGTTTAAAAACATGAAAAGCTTTTATGAAGCTTTGAAACCTGCTGCGTTTAAACAACATTTCTAAGACTAAAAAGTGAAATAATTTGATTAAAGCATCATGTGAACGTGTACTAGTGAGGTTTTAAACATTGAAATAGATGAGAAATCAAACTTAAAAACAAATCAGATAAAAATACACAAGGAAGTAGAGCTGCACAATTAATCACATTTTAATCGTGATCACGATTTTGGTTTTCAAGTTTAAATTTTTCTGATTCTGAATACTTTGCTCCATTTTAGGAAATGGTTATGTATAAAAACAAAAAAGGGGAGGATCTTTTCCCCCTGATCATGTCAATCATGTCACTTGACCTTATTGATCTGTTTGAGGAACAGGTGTAAATTGAACCACTCTATACAGAACACTGCTGAAGTCAGGAGTTATATTTAGGCTGAGTAGATATGAGAAGTTCTCATGTCCTTTAGGTCAATGGTTCTTAACCTTTTCAGGCCACGACCCCTAAAATAAAGGGTCCAGAGACCACAGGGGCCCCCACTGTACCTGAAGGTGGTTGAACACTACTATTATTATTATTTGGGCCAAAGCATATAGTTAAAGATGTAAATCTGTTTTTTTTATCAGAAATAAATGGGTTAATATAATAACTGTGTGTGTATAGCTATTTTACTAGCTACTAACAAGTAACTTAACTACGATAAATAACAAAATATGTAAAATCTTAACAACTATGTCATATTTTATTAAAATCATTCGGTCCAGGGACTGCAGATGAAAAACAGCTTTTTTGCTAATTCTGGTGTATTTTCAGTATTGATATTAATGTACATTGTCCCTGTTAAATAAACCAATAAATGTAATAAAAATCCACTTTGTGTTTTTAAAAAAAGAGACTCTTATTGTTATATATTAGGGTTGTTAAAAAATAAAAAAAAATTTGGTGATACATCGTGATTAAAAATGCATCCACATCAATTTTTTTCATTAAAATATATATATATATATTTTATTTATTTATTTATTTTTTACCCTTATTTAATTAGGAAAGTCTTTTCCACTGCAGGAGACATTATAACTATACAAAGAAGTGTTGAAACCTGGTCATGTTGACCAGCTTGTGTTTTTTTAATAAAATCTAAAAAGAAAATACTAACTTTCTACATTTACCGGTATTTGTTGTTCTACAAATATACCTCAGTTAAGTTGCACTAAAGTCAAAGTTGGTTTAAAAGCCACAGGCAGACTGTATGTTATTTTATTTTAAGTTGTTGGTACATACTATTGCATGTTAAAGCCAATGTTTTGAGTGTAAAATATGACAATAAAATATATTTCATACAAAATGTTCTCATGAAGGTGTACACGTTTACAGATTAGTTTTTTCTTAAGTCATATTTATAAAAAAAAATTCACAATAATCGCCTTATACTTTATATCAGGATGTATCGTGATATAAATTGTATCACCAGATGTCAGGCAATACACATCCTTAATATAATATATATTATATTATATATGGCACAACACCTATACAAAATCTGCAACAGTGTCACAATGTTACAGTGGAAATAAACATTTAAATAAGGTTAATTTAATACTAAAACTGTATCACGTGCAGCAGTATTTAACTTTACTAACTACATCTGTATTTATCTTAGTGAGTTTCAATCGTGGAGAGTAAATCAGATTTTAGATGGCGCTCATTGGTGACCAGAGCTCCTGAGGGCCCCTCACATGGTCCCTGTGGGCTACCTGGGGCCCGCGGGCCCCGTGTTGGTGACTCCTAACAGAACAGCCCCACAGTGACTGAGTGTTTAACCCGGGTTAGAGGTCATATCAGCGGGTGTTTACTTGTATGTGAGTCCGTCTCCTCCGTTGAACAGCTGCTGTCCGCTCAGACCATCGTCCGGTACATAACCGGTCTGTCCGCTGATCAGGTAGTCCGCCATGAACAATCAGCTCACCGGGTTGCTACGGCAACACAAACGTAATGACTATGATAACAAGCACAACTTTATAACCTCGTGCTTCACCGAGCAGCAGCGTCGAGGCGTGAATGTGTGTTTCTATGTCCGGTAATGGAATCAGACAGGACGGTTACAGACGCGCTGCTTTTAAAGAGCTTCACACTTTAAAATGTTTTCAACATTACAGACTATTTACCTTCTATTGAGCAATTACCACCGAGGAGACACACGTGCACCACGATCCGACACACTGCGTTTCCGACATGCTGAACGTCATATCCGGTACACGGATTCTTTGACACCTCCCCCTTTTAAAAAATGATTTATTAGTATGGAAGCCTATCGCCACCAGTAAAAAAAAAAAAAAAACGAGGAAAAGTTAAACAATAATAAAAAATAAGTCATGAATATGAGATACTAAGTTTATAGTATAGTATAGATAGAATCTCATAATTACAACTTAGTATCAATTTTACATTTCCTAGTTTTTTTTAAACTTTACTTTAACACATCCCGACAGTAAAAAAAAAAAAAAAAAAAACAATCAAAAAACAACAGCATAAAACGAAGAAAAGTAAAATGAAATAAAAAAAAATCTAAGGTACCAAGTCATAACTATGACTTAATATTTCTATTATTATTTTTTTTTCCTAGTGGGATGTGCTAAAGTAAAGTAATAAAAAGTAGGGAAAGTAAAATAAAATAAAATCTAAGACACTAAGTCATAATTATGAGATAATAAGTCTATAGTATTGTATCAATAGTATCTCATAATTATGACTTAGTATCTGAGATTTTTTATTTTTCCTAGTTTTTTTTTTTTACTTTACTTTAAAACTAGGAAAAGTAAAATACTGGTAAATAAATAAAAAATCCATGATAGTAAGTCATAATAATGAGATACTATTGATACTATTCAGTATCTCATAATTATGACTTAAGATGTTTATTATTATTTTGCTTCTCCTAGTTGTTGTTTTTTTATTTATTTGCGGGTTGTGTTAAACTAAAGTAAAAAAATAAAAGTAAAATAGGAAAAGTAAAATAATAATAATAATAATAATAATAATATGAATTTGAAGTCATGATTATGAGATAGTATTAAATTTTCCTAGTTTTTTTGGAATTTATTTCCAATATGTGAGAAATCAAAAGTGTAAAAGTAATACTCTAAAATGTGTAATTAGTGCCAGAAGCTCATAGAGTTGCACATGTTGATAAAGCACAATGGTAAGAACATGTAGTAAAATAAGTGACCTCATCTCCAGGTTTGGATTGTGTGACTCAGACCCCCAACAAACACTTCTCACTGCAGTAACTAACAAACAATATTGTGCAACTACTATTTTACAGAATGTTTACTGTAGTTATTTAATGCTAGGGATGAGATGAGTGCATTATTATTGCAGTGATGCATCATGATCTTACGTTTACATAATTATTACTCTAAAATAGGCCGTATTTACAATACAAATGATATCCTTTGCATTTCCCATTTCAAAAATCACTACGAGCACAGTGCACAGCTTCCTTTCACCGTATGAAAAAGATAATATTTACATGATTAATTTGTGTCAGAGCTTGGATGGCATTGCCAGCAGTAAGTCTAACTCATTTCCAGTGACGGGTGGACTCCGCCAGGGCTGCTCTTTGTCAGCGATTCTGTTCAGAACTTTTATGGACATCATTTCTAGGAGCAGCCAGGGCGTTGAGGGAGTCCGGCTTGGGGGGCTCAGGATTGGGTTACTGCTTTTTGCAGATGATGTGGTCCTGTTAGTCTTCAATCAGCACTAACGTACTACTCACTCATACTAACGTACTACTCACTCATACTAACGTACTACTCACTCATACTAACGTACTACTCACTCATACTAACGTACTACTCACTCATACAAACGTACTACTCACTCATACTAACGTACTACTCATACTAACATACTACTCACTCATACTAACGTATTACTCACTCATACTAACGCACTACTCACTCATACTAACGTACTACTCACTCATGCTAACGTACTACTCACTCATACAAACAAACTACTTACTCATACTAACATACTACTCATACTAACGTACTACTCACTCATGCTAACATACTACTCACTCATACTAACATACTACTCATACTAACGTACTACTCACTCATGCTAACATACTACTCACTCATACTAACGTACTACTCATACTAACGTACTACTCACTCATGTATACATACTACTCACTCATACTAACGTACTACTCACTCATGTATACATACTACTCACTCATACTAACATACTACTCACTCATACTAACGTACTACTCACTCATACTAACATACTACTCATACTAACGTACTACTCATACTAATGTACTACTCACTCTGCTAACATACTACTCACTCGTACTAACGCACTACTCATACTAATGTACTACTCACTCATGTTAACATACTACTCACTCATACTAACGTACTACTCATACTAACTTAGTACTCACTCATACTAACGTACTACTCATACTAACGTACTACTCACTCATGCTAACATACTACTCACTCATACTAACGTACTACTCATACTAACGTACTACTCACTCATGCTAACATACTACTCACTCATACTAACGTACTACTCATACTAATGTACTACTCACTCATACTAACATACTACTCATACTAACGTACTACTCATACTAACGTACTACTCACTCATACTAACATACTACTCACTCATACTAACGTACTACTCATACTAACGTACTACTCACTCATACTAACGTACTACTCATACTAACGTACTACTCACTCATGCTAACATACTACTCATACTAACGTACTACTCACTCATGCTAACATACTACTCACTCATACTAACGTACTACTCATACTAACGTACTACTCACTCATGCTAACATACTACTCACTCATACTAACGTACTACTCATACTAATGTACTACTCACTCATACTAACATACTACTCATACTAACGTACTACTCATACTAACGTACTACTCACTCATACTAACATACTACTCACTCATACTAACGTACTACTCATACTAACGTACTACTCACTCATGCTAACATACTACTCACTCATACTAACGTACTACACATACTAACGTACTACTCACTCATGCTAACAAACTACTCACTCATACTAACGTACTACTCATACTAACGTACTACTCACTCATACTAACATACTACTCATACTAACGTACTACTCATACTAACGTACTACTCACTCATGCTAACAAACTACTCACTCATACTAACGTACTACTCATACTAACGTACTACTCACTCATGCTAACAAACTACTCACTCATACTAACGTACTACTCATACTAACTTACTACTCACTCATGCTAACGTATTTCTCACTAAGTCTGACGTCTAAATGAGTACGTAGTGCGTTCACATTATATAGTATGGAAAGATTGAGTACGCAAGAAATACCTGCATGTATACTATATGAGGACATTTTTTAAGTATGCACAGTGGGCACACTAATCATAATCAACCGTCCCATGATGCATTGCGAGTGGAACGTTATGGTCCTGGGACCGGCTTCAAGCTAAACATCAAACATCCCCTTTTCAAAATAAAAGCATCCCTTCTTTTTCTTCAATTAGTCTTTAACACTTTTGTAAATAGGGCTCTTGTTTTGAAGTTAACAGGAAGTTTAGTCAGTAGCACAATGGAGGGTCTTTGAAAATCTCTGAAATGTCAGCATGAAATGTGTTTTATGTGAGTTTTATTGATGAAATAAAAACATGTTGATATTCTACTTGGTCACTTTTTCACTTTAAGTGATTCCTTTATTTTAATTTTTTTGTTCCAAATGCATCTTGGGAAACTAGAAGTATACTAGTATGTTAGTATGTGATTTCGAACACAGCCTATGTCTCTTTACTGGCCCGAGAACACCTCGGGATCCCAGTGAAGATGTGAACAAAGTGGCCAGAGAGAGAGAGAGAGAGAGAGAGAGAAGTAAGTCTGGGCCTTGCTGCTCAGGATGTTGCCCCTCATGGCTTAACCACTGATAAGCAGCAGAAGATAAAGATGGCTAATTTGGAAATCCATTTTTTTGTCCTGAACATTTGACGGTGTGTCCTCCTCACACTACGGGACACTGACTGTTGGAATATAAAACCAGATCCCACATGTGGAGCAGCAGAGCAGTTAATCTTGCCATGGCACACTTTGCTATATTTGGCTCCAACAGCAGCGGCACGCTGCAAAGAGGCATTCGAACTATGACAAAGATCTCTTCATGTGCCAACACTACGGGTGTGGCTTTACCTCCCCGCTTTTTTTTAGTTCATGTATTGTTTCTGTAGATTGAGAGAAAATAAAATCATATTTTGGGTCGTGTCCCCATTTTAATATCAAGAATTTCCTGGAGACCCTGAACTACTTTTTGATCATGTTTGCTATACCGTCTTAGATACACAGAGTGGTCAAGTTGTGTCACCTCAGATATTATTTTAACAGCATTTTGTTATCATCATCATTATCATTTACTAAATTTATATTTGACAAAATTAAAGTATGGAATATAGTTGAATCTAGTGGTTTAAGATTGTGTTTTAACTTGAAAAAGAATAATAAAAAATGTATTGCTAATCAGTAACTAGCAAAGGCCCTATAGTTTCTGTATGGATTCTTTTGCGAGTTTGGTGAAAAATTTAACGTGTAGTTTTTTTGATGCAATTTCGGGACTCGTTAGTGCCATCTAGAGTTTGTAACTTTCCACTGGTTTGAACGAGCAAAATAAGTAATTAAGTCTACAATTTTTAATTTAAGGGGCCAAATTTGACACTTTTTCTCAATTTTTTGCCAAATCACACTGTCTTTAAAAGCAAACTGCTCCTAGAGTTCATGTTCTTATCAAGTTGGAGACAAATCATGATCAAAACGGTGAGTTTTTCCATTGAGCCAAATTTCAAAGATGAAAAAAATCGTTAAGTATATAAAATTAAGTCTCAAGATCATGGAAAAACAAGCACTTCTCTCTGCTCTGTAACGTTGGGGTTGGAGGCATCAGTTAGAGGCGCTGGAACCACACCCACGTGCGGGAAGGAAGGGCGCCGCCTCCGTGTACTGTGTCTATGGGAGAGAGCAGTGTGAAAGCGGCTCCACAGTGCTTCCATAGTGGATTGAGCCAAACGAGGTGTCAGCGGAAAGATCTGCTCAGCCCGAGTCTGAATATGTCACAAGTTCTCATCCAACCTGGACCATCACTGTGGGATGTTGAGCAACAACCATAACCCTAAGTGCTCATGTTGTACGTGGCTTTGGATAAAAGCGTCGCTAAAACGTTTTATTGGTTAATGATTGAATAAACAATAAAACAGAGCTCAATGTCTTTATTCATATTTAGTTACATTTCTCTCTTTAACTGGGGGGAGGGGAGCAGATGTTAGGGATTCACAGATACATTTGAATTCTGTCTTCAAACCAATATCTCCTCTGGCAGTAATACAGACTGAGAATAAATATTCACTTCTGATGGTCGTGAACCACCAGGTTCAAACACAGAAAAAGTCAAAGACCTCCACATAGTCTCTGAAGAGGTAGTATCTGTATTTGCCCTTCAGCTCCTCTCCAGGCAGCAGCAGCAGGACAAAGTCTTCTGGCATCTGAAGGGAACAGTCCTGAACACAAAGACCCCCCACCCACCAGACAGTCAGGGGTGATTGTCATTGTTGCAGTGGTCTAAAGCAGTGATTTTCAACTGGTGGGTCGGGACCCAAAAGTGGGTCGTGGATCTGTACTGGGTGGGTCACAAAAAGGTGGCCAAAAAACCCCCAAAAAACTTAATGTCTGTCATGTGAGACTTGTCTTTTATTGTGAAAGAAACTTTTCTTTTGACAGGCATGCTGTGAAAAGCATGTTAGGCAAAGCAAAAAAAGTTTATACATGCATTGTTTTCAACAGCTATCTTTGAATAAAACTACATTTCGTTGGTTGGATCAAAAAAAAAAAAAAGAAAAAAAAAAGTGGGTCGCGATTTGATGACCGAGGCAAAATCTGGGTCCCAGGGTGAGGGTTGAGAACCCCTGGTCTAAAGAACTGGTCTGGGTGTCATCAACGTGATCTTTGTGCCACTAATAAAAGAGAATAGTTAGGATGTTGGGTTTATCACACACACACACACACACGCACACGCGCACACGCACACACACACGCACACACGCACACACGCACACACACACACACACACACACACACAGCTAATTTTCATAAATATCTTTTTTTTTCTCTTATTGTATTTTCTTCTTCTCTTTCTTTTTCTGAATATTGTAAATATGTCACATAAAATGCTTAAAAATATTAATAAAGGAGCAGATACTAAGACTAATCTTCTCTTCTGCTCCTTTTCATTCAAAATGTGTTGATTTGGAAGTTTTGTTGACAAGACTGTTTATTTTTTATTTATCATTATTCTTATTATTTTTATTTTAACTTTTGAATGAAATAAATAAAGATAAACAAATTAACACCTAATGACAGCAAAACGTACATTTATATTCACACGTCTTAAAATAAAGCATCTGCAGTGACTTCCAGGATCACGCAACGTTTTTCCCAAACATCAACTGAACACATGTTACAGAGAAGCTTTAGTTTGAACTCCCGCCTTTTACCAGTGATATTAATCAACAGCAGATAGAGTTTTAGAGGATAGTGGATATTCTGCTGCATTATAAAGAAAAAAATACTCACAGTGACTAATCTGCAGCTGCTGCTGGGCTGAACCTGCGCATCCGACAAAACCAGAGACGAGTTGGATTTATATCTGAGGAAAAACAAGGAAACCAGCAGTCAATAGAGAATTAAAAAAACAAAGTTGATCTGATATATTCAGACCTCAAACTTACAGTCTCATGACACACATTCAGATCTATGGCCGTAGAAGCTTCATTAAATCATCTACAGAAAATAAAATAATGCAGCTTTTTTCAGCATAACATTTCCTAAAAGTTAAAATAGCAGCATGAACCTTTACCTAGAGATACATTATGCAGTGTTTTCCAATGTTGGGGTCCCCTGAAATGTCTAGTAATTGATAACAAGGCCAATACGTATTTGGAAATTTGAAAAAAATTGGCAAAAATGACAACCTGTATCTGGATTTGTTGACAAGTTATATAATGCAGGAAATACAGAAGACTGACCTTGACCTTAAATATAACCTTGAGCAAAGGTCAAGGTCACCCATTGAAAGGAAATGTTGTTCAATGGTACCAGTCTGAGCTCTGGATCTCAATCTGTGGCCAAATTATGGGGAAAAATTATTTTTAATAAAAAAAATTTATGTCGTCATGAACTTTGACCCCTAAGGATCTATTTACTGGTAGGTCGTACAGCTTCGGTTCAATCAAATAAAATACTGCACTTGAGATGAGATTTTCATAAATAGAAGCATCGAACTTGTACGATAAATATTCGTAGAGATATGGAAAATTTTGACCTTGACATTTTGGCTCCAAAAAAGGTCGACTGCACATCCTTGACATTGGTCCTATGAGATGACATACGTCTCATTAGTGCTGCATTAATAGAATAGGAGAAGTTCCACGACAAAGCAAGTTGCAGAAAAATAATAAGAACTCCAACAATTACAACGTATTTGATCATTAAAACAATCACTAAAAGAACTTCTTAGTCCATTAAAAGTGCTGTGAAGAGGATGGCCTTCAAAGTTTAGCAGTTTTCAGTTTAGTTCTGATCAGATCAGGGGCTGTTCCAAGTCAGGCTTAACGTGTGTGTGTGTGTGTGTGTGTGTGTGACCTCAACATATTGTATGTGTCAGTTATGGTGGAATTATGACAAATTAGAATAAACAATTCTGGTATGTGCGCCATAACAGAAAACGGAGTATATGCCAGATGTTTCTCAGAGTAGCGTTTTGCTAGCTGCACTGTTGTTGGCGTGTCCCTAAAAATCAGGCTTGGTGAAGAGATTTTAAGATTAAGATTAAATCGGGCTTTCGCCTTTAATTGGCCATGTAATGTTACATTATTGGAATTTGTCTTCTGCACTTAACCCATCCCTGAGGAGCAGTCGGCAGCCATTTTGCGGCGCCTGGGGAGCAGTTCGGGGTTAAGGGACTTGCTCAACATCCCACAGTGACGGCCCCGGTGAGGCTTCCAGTTGAAGGACAGTACGGAGCACCACACGCTATGATTAGAGATATGAAAACCGACACTTTGCTCCACAGAAGATGGTTTTTACAATCTGCACCGTATCCCTAGTGTTCACATAAATAAACAGGTTTATGGTGGACGATGTCAAGTCACAAACACATGATCAGACATAAAGGCTGACCCCGCGCACAACGGACTCTGAGCTTACATACTTGAGTGCATGGCGTACATGTCCCATGATTCATAGCGCTTCTCTGTAGTCCTTGTACTTCTATGGCATGTTTTAAAGCTCGTGTGCCAGTGTCTCCTCTAAGCTGGAGTTCATCAACACTTTCACCAGGCGGTGAAATACATGTCGGTGTTACATTTAATGCACTAGGCAGAGAAGCCCTCGCGGTAGTAAAAACTGAGTTTTGCATTTAATCAGTGTGGCGCACACGGTGACGGCTGTTGAATGAACTGCTGGCTTTGACTGACCAAAGTACGGACTTCTATCTCCGCTGCTCTCTCTTCTGTTCCGCGGAGCAATGGAAAACCATGCGTTACTGTCGAGCTGCTGCTTCAAAACTACAATTAAAATTAAAACTACAAGCAGCGATGAACGAGCCCTCGCAACCACTTGTATGTGGGGACGTGGTGCATGTTGAGGTGTGTTGCATCATGTCGGGGTGTGGCAGAAACTTTAAAGTGTTGAGACGTCGCTGACCATTTTCAAGAATTATATCACAAACTTTCCTGCAATGTTCTCTGCAAACATATTGCCCATGATTTCCTTTTACCAATAGGCGGCGCTATGAGTATGAATGACGTTTGGGTTAAACCATAACTCATTTTTTGGCATACAAATGAAAGCTGCTATAATTAATTAGCATTTACTTAGATCTACAAACTCTTCAAAGCCAGCAAAGGCTCACCAGTCCTTCGCCCACAGTCACAGCTCAGAAGGGTTTGGTGAACTGGAAATGAGAAAGCGACTGAAGTCCTTACAGTTTTAATTATGTCTATTATTCATGTCATCGTCATAGTTAACGCATAAAACATTAAAAATTCACAACAAACAAAGCTAAAACTATCTCAATGGGATGAAATGTGGCATTATAAACAGGCTAACTTGTAGCTAGTCGACTAAATGAACTGTGCAGAGAATATTTCACACTGTAATATATGCTACATATATATAATAAAAAATATATTAATTATTATTATTACTCACCTTAGTTCCAAAAGTTGCTCACTGACGACACCTGCTGGTCAATATTTATAGGGTGTTTTTTAGGATATTAAAACCACTTTAGTAGTTTTTAAAAAGCCCTTTGTGCAGCTACTGCTGTAGATTCTACACAGCTTTCAACTTATCCTGAGATATCACGACTACCTGTCAACATTGAGCTGTTTCACTTTAGTAGTTTGTTCCTTGAAGTGCAATTTGATTTGCAGCAGACAAGAGATATCATAGTCTTAACCACAAACATATTATACAGTGTGTGTCATACGTCATAAAACAACATAGGAGGTGAGCAATGGCTTTAGAAGTAAATGTGTGTTGTTTACAGAGCACAACGTCAGGGGCCGTAGACCACTGTCTAATAATTCAAATAAATACAGATGCACAGACAGAGACTCAAGCAGCAGTTTATCCTGGTTTACCTCCTTCTCTCCTCTGTGTTTTAAGTCCTTATGGAGAACTTTTATCTGTTTTTAGTGGCTGGGGGAACAGCTAGTGGGGTGCCAGAGGGGAGCAGTCTGTATACTGGGTAGAGAGCATAAGTTCTGTCCTTGGTTTTCTTCAGTATCTGACTTTTAAAAATCTCATCCAGACTCCTGAATTAGACCCCAGCCGCTTCAGATGCAGAGCATACAATCCTCCGTTGGGAGTTCTTGTCCCTGTTGCCCAGGTTACCAAACCAGCAAAGAAAAGAGGAGGACAGATTCAATAAAAGTGCTATAAAACTTCTAACTTATCCTGAATAACCATGACTACCTGTCAACATTGAGCTGTTATGCAAAGCTGCATTTCAGACAATTTTATAAAATAATTAAAGAATGGTATCATTGCGATCCAAACCAATCCAACGTTGCACACCTTTGAACCAAGCAGCAGCCATGTTGAAAGTCTCATGTCAGTCAGCTTTATAGAAAGATGTGAAACCAGTTATTAAAACTTGTGACCTATTTGCAATCTAATAATGTAAAAAAAGATGTAATTCAGATAAATATTCATTAATTTTGTATGTCAATGATTTCCCACACGTGTGCATTAGGGCTGGGCAATATATGGACCAGAACTCATATCTCAGTATTTTTTTCTCAAAATGGCAATATCTAAATGCATCAATTGCATCAATTCTATAACTGGAAATTTTGGAATAACTGCACAATATGTGCCCTTTTTAGGTTTTTCTCCTGTAAGGGACAGCACGTGTGAGTGAGTTCTGTAGTGTGGCTTGTTTAGAGGAAAGTCTGGGTAAAAACGCACTCAGAAATCCATCTGAGCTTTTATACAAAATAAATGATAAAATAAAAATATATCATAGGCAATATTTTAATTTTCTATATCGGAGAAAAAGAAATCGCCACACATCTTTAATTACGATATATTGCCCAGGCCTAGCGTCAGGGTTCTGTAAAGCAGCTGAAAACAAGAACAAATGTAACGTTGGCTTTTAAAAAGGTTTCCTTTAATGCAGTTATTTTGACCAAAGTGTGTTTGTGTGAAGAAAACACAAAAACCAGAATCCAGCTTTTAAAAACTTTCAGTAACTATTTTTTTTTTTGTATTATTGTACAACCGTTGAAAATTACAGCAATTTATTTGGGGTGTTTTTTTTTTTCCTTTTTTGAAACTATCAACAGCATTTTCTAAAACAGAAGAATGAGCAGAAAGAGAAACACAAAGAGCAAAACAACACAAAGGAGTTGATGGAGAGGAAAAGAGAAGATGACACGTTCCCAGTGCACATTAAAGTCTGTGTAAAGCAGAAATAAGTGTGTCATGTTTGTCACATCACAGAAACATGTCATTGACCACTGAGCCAAAATTGAAAGATAAAAAAAATTGCTAAGTATATAAAGTTAGGTCTCAAAATCATGGAAAAACAAGCACTTCCCTCTGCTCTGAGATGCTGGGGGCGTGTCAGTTAGAGGCGCTGGAACCACGCCCTCACGCCTACGTGTACTGTGTCTATGGGAGAGAGCAGTGTGAAAGCTGCTCCAGCGTCGATAGTGCTCAGATTCGGTCAAATGAGGTGTCAGCGGAAAGATCTGCTAAGCCCGAGTCTGAATATATGTATATCTCCTGGGTAGAGTCAGAACTGCGCCCCCTAGAGGCAAAACGCACAATCACGATGCAAAAAAAAGTTTTAATTTCATGGAAAATGAGGCTAAAGGCCAAATTGTTCCTGTTGGAGGTCGAGGAAGTTTGGTGTGCTTCAGCAGCAGGGTCGGGTTAATGCTAATGATGGCTATGGTTTCTGACCCGCCCATTAAATCCTGAACACAGACATTAGAAACAGTTTGTGAAGCCTAGCTCCACTATTACATTATAAATGGTTGAATGGCTTTTTACATGTTTTAAGGAAAACATTTATGACATGTTTAATGTGTTTAGAATAAAATGTCTTAGTTTGCTTTACACAGACTTTAATGTGTTGATGTCAGTGGGATGACCTGTTGTTTATGAGTCAATGCATGAGATGACACTTGTTTCATGGTTTCTGATCAACAGTGCAATCAATTAATGGAAAGAAATGAACTGAAATCAATCACGCAACAAAACAGTTTTGGAGAAGAAAAACAAGAAAACCAATTTTGGGTGATTTTATATTCAGCAAAAGAAACCGGTGACAATATGAACACAAATGGTCTGAATTGTGGAGGGTGAAACAATTTGGGTCTAAGACAATGGTGCCATTCTGCAACCATGCAGCATTTAAAGAGTGAGGAAGGGGGAGGAGCCAAATGACTGCAGCAAAAAAAGGAAGAAGAAGAAGAACGGAGGAGAGGAGGTCAGATGCTGGTGCGTTGCAGATGTGATGGAGTTTTAGGTGTCGTGGAAATCCTTCAGCAGCGTACGTCGCCTCTGCTCAGCAATGTGCATCTGGTTCTCTAAATCCTGCAGAGAAAAACAATCCTTTTTATTCCCTAGAAAATTGTCTAACCACAATAATGTCTCACTTACAAGCTCCTCCAAACTAGTGTTAAATCTACGTTAGAGCAAAACCATCAACAGCCTAAAACACGTGTCAAACTCATGGTGCGGGGGCTAAATCTGGGCCTTAGGAGCAGTGGTTCTCAAACTAGTTCCCCTTTCTCTACATTTTGAATCCATGTCCCCCCTTTGTCTAACTACAACATTCTGCTCAGAATTCTGTGAAAAAACAAATATAGTACATAACGATGGAATAAATGAGTGATAACACACATGTTAGAGAATCTAACTTTGTAAATAAGTGAATAAAACAGTATTTAGTGCCTCCTGAATAGATTTATTTCTATAGTTTTTATTATTTCTTGTCATCTCTCACCTGATGTGGAACCAAGACTGACAGTAGTATTTTCAGTTCTTGTTTTAATTAAGATATTTTCATCATCATCATTATGATTATCATTTTTAACTAAAAATAAAACATAATAAATTAAATTTTTAATGCTTTCATTTGTTAGCTGTCTCTAAAGTAGTGCCATCGCGTACCCCCATTTGAGAAACACTGCTTTGGATCATCAAATTCAGCCCACAGGAAAAATACAAAATGACAGAAAACATGAATCATTGTGTAAATGAAACTAAAGATTAGCAGGTTTACCAGTGCTTATAATGAAGTCATTTTTAATGCTAAATGATTAAAAAAACACATAATTATTACATAATTAGTGTTTCTGTGCATCTTTGTATGGTTTACAGTATATTAGACGATACAAAGCTCACGATATGACGATACTGCGATTATCAATATATTGGTTAGAAATCAATCTACAATATTCTATGACATTACAGAAAAAAAAAAGATTAAGTGAAAAAATACAATTTTAAAAAAATTGAAAAAGTGTCCTATGAACAGTGACACTATTTTAGTGCAACATTTCTGTAAATAAGTGTCAACATACCAATGTAAATGAATAAGTATCTCCAATAGTGCTTTATGTAAACAACAAATAGGGTCTTTCTTACCAGTGACACCATTATAGTGAAATATTACACTAAACAATATATTGGTTCCTTCAACACACAGTGACAAAATGTCTGAAGATGTACCTGCACATTTTAGTGAAAAAGCAGAAAATGTTTTGAAAATAATAAAATAAATCTTACATAAAAAAATGATACTGAGCGCGAGCGTATCAATAATTGATCGTGTGAAAAAGAATATCGTAATATATCGCTGTATAGAGATATCGTCACACTCCTAGTTTATACGGACCCAGAATATAAAATAAAGATATCAAAAATAATATTCCCTTTTATCAAATAGAAATTGTACACAACAAGTAAAGATCCTGTTGGAACTGATATACGTCACTTATTGCTTGGATATTGTCAGTTTCTTATATATTTTGGATTTTATGTATAGAAGTGTAAACTATGGCACAATAAAGTTGAAATTACTCGTTTTCCAGCATAAAAACTGTGGCACACTTGAAATCAAACTGCTCCATCATTGGCCCCTGAGCTAGAATGAGTGACACCCCTGCTTTAAAACAGTTGTTTACTGTCTATCCCAGGTCAGTGTTCTCCTCTCTCTCACCCCTCTGTCACTGGCACTCAGCTCCACCTCTCCTCCAACCACTCCTCTCTCATAGCTGTCAGCTCGCTCCACCTTCCACGACAGGTTCTCTATCTCAGCTTCTAGCTGGGCCTGCTGGTACTCAAACTGTAGGGAACAGAGAAACCACAACAATAGAGTTAGAACACAGACATCATCTATGTCATCAACTCAGAATAAATGGGAAACTAGGCAAGACCTGTATTCACAAGGCAAACACCTATTTGGCAATCGAAAATTGGATTTGTTGACAAGTTATATAATGCAGGAAAAACAGAAGACTGACCGTGACGTTTAATATAACCTTCAGCGAAGATCAAGGTCACACATTGAAAGGAAATGTTCAGTGGTACCAGTCTGAGCTCTGTATCTCAAAGTGTGGCCAAGTTATAGAGAAAAAAAAAAGTTTTTTTCTTTTTTATGACGTCATGAACTTTGACCCCTACGGATCTTTTTACTGGTAGGTCGTACAGCTTTGGTCCAATGAAATAAAATACTCAGCTTGAGATGAGTTTTTCATAAATGTAAGCTTTGAACTTGTACGCTAAATATTCATAGAGATATGGAAATTTTTGTTTCTGACACTTGACACGACCTTGAGGCTCTAAAAAAGGTCGACTGTACATCCTTGACGTTGTCCTTATGAGATGACATAAGTGTCATTAGTGCTGCATTAATAGTCTAGGAAGAGTTCTACAACAAAGGAGTTGCAGGAAAAAAGAAAAACTGCGATAATGAATTTGGCAATTACCAAATACAATTACATGCCAGTGGGTCAGTAAAACAGGAATAAGTGTAGAGTGCAGAGCACTAGACAAAAACAGACAGTTGTTCTGTGTGTTACCTAAGATGAGCTATGATTGGTTCTTACCAGCTTCTTGCGTGGGCCAGATTCCATGTAATAGGCGTAGGGGTAGGTGTACTGCAGTGTGTAGCGACACTGGAAATATGAAGACAGGACACAAGCATAAAGATGTATTCACTGAATCATTGACCTGTCATTTTTAAAAAGATGGTTCTGGTAAATAAACAGCAAAAGAATGATGTTAAGTAGTTGATCTACAACGTGGGGCAGGCCTACACAAGTAGGACTTAGGGATTTGTGACTTTCTGCCCACCTTCATTAATCAATTGGTATTATTATCGGAGGATTATTTTCTATCAAAACACATTATTTTGCACCATAGTCTATTCATTAACTTTTAAAAAAAGGGACTACTTTACAGTTTTAAAACCTGTGCTCCTCCATCTTGAAATCATGTGATTGATGATGTCACACGACCCCACTGCCTGTAAACATATTGTTTTCTATTGGAGTGAAGCATGCAGCCTGATTTATAGATCATTTGGTAGATTTTTAGATCATTTAGTAACTTTTTGAATAATTTAGCAGCTTTTTCACTCAAAATGCCAATTTTCTCTGCTTTTGGTTGTTTTAACTACTCAGGAAAAGTTAAAGATGTCAATGTAACCAAACATAACAACCCTGGATCAATCTGACACTGAGAATGTTCATGTACATACCTTTAATTTAAATGTTCTCCTGCACTACTTATCAATGCTCTACTGCACTATTTTCCTTTTATTATTATTATATTTTATTATTATCTTTCTTTTCTATTATTTTCCTTCTTTATATCTTATTTTTTTATTTTTATTTTTTATTTATTTTTTTATACTATTATTATTATTATTATTATTATTATTATTATCTTGTTATTTTATCGAGTTTGCACATTCTAGTCTAACTACTGTTTATATTTATACTTATGTTTATACTTATTATCATCTTTTCTAGTTGATTGTTTATTATTGAATGTTTTCACTATTGGAGAGAGCACAGTTGACCGAGTCAAATTCCTCGTGTGTACAACATACACTTGGCGAATAAAGATGATTCTGATTCTGATGTAAACCTGTTGTTTACAAAAAAGGATAAAAACATTTTTGACCCCCAAAAAATTGTGACAGCAGGGGGCGGCAGTTCCAACTCTGAGGTGTGGTAGTAGACAATGAAGCAGAGAAGAAGAGCTCTCCTAAGGGACCTTTAGAGGGTTACATCGCAATCTTTAGCTGTTTATATTAGGCCAGGCGTGTCAAACTCATTTTATAATACAAATACTGTATGAAGCAGTTCATCTTAAGCGTGCCGCAGATTTCAGATTTACTGTGTTTTAGTTTGCACTTCCATGAATAAATAAATTATAGAATATGCATTATATTACATATTATAGAATTTGTACGGCACTGATAATATCAAAGCAAAAATCTAAATTTTTTGATTTTGTGACCAAATTTTAAGTAATTTGGGCAAATTTTGTGCAATAATTTGAAGAAAATTGCAGAATTTAGGAAAAATTCAGACTTCTTTTAACAATTAGAGATTAAAAATGACTGCCATCATGTGATAAGGGTTAGAGTGAGGAGAAATGTGAGCTCTGTTAATATTGTGGAGTTTCATTGAATTTGTGTATTAATTTGGAGATATCTACGTCTGAATTAGTTGGTAATTTACACAAGGATTCATGGTTTCTCTGACTTTTTTGCTTTCTGCTTGGGCCAAAATGTATGTTTTTAAGGGCCGGATCTGGCCCCCGGGCCTCGAGTTTGACACGTGATTTAGGGATACTAAAAGCAGCACAAGGTGTGATTTTGGCTGAAAAAGCTGCTAAAGGCAGCCAAGATGGTCGCATCTACTATAGAATCAGTACAGTGTCATAATGAATGAACTCTTGCAGGGTTTTTCATGAGTGCACATGCTTTGTTTCACAGTTGTATTTCAGATTCACAAATGCACACGATCTACTCACAAATATAATTTTGAGGCACACTTGTAATATAAATCCACAGATAATGCAAATTGCTGAATGTGCATTTACAAACTGCTTCTGTTCTGTGAAACCTCTGTGTATTTGTGAGAGAAATCTGTGTGGCTAATTATGAGACTGCCCTGACGTCACGGGTCAACGAACGTCACCATTGGCTGATAAATCTGATTGACAGATTCATCAGCCAATCGGGTATGTTTGCTTTCAACCAATCATATGACTTCCTACATTTTCTCCACACTTTTAAACCAATTGCAGAGCTACTGATATGTACGCATGCACAGTGTTCAAACAAGAGTGTGGAGACCATGTCACCATGACACTGCTCACACTCCATTTATACTGATGTCCACCCCATATTCATTCTCATTCCACTGTATTACTGGATCATGTTTTTCTGCAGTCAGTGCCTTCTCCTCTTCCTTCTCTCTCTTCTCTGTTTCAGGTTCTTGAAGCTGGAGCTGACTGGAGTTCCTGATCAATGGTTCACGGCTCAACTAGTCTGGGACACCCTGATGTTCTATCTCTCTCTATCCTGTTCTGTTGGTCCTTATGTCCACTAACCCCAACCAGTCCACGCTGATGGCTGCCACCTCTGAACCTGGTTCTAACAAAGATTTCTGTTAGAAGGGATTTTTTTCTTCCCACTGTCGCTTATGCTTGTTCATGTGGATTTGTTTTTTCCTTTTTATTAAGAATTTTATATTTAGAAAGCGTGTTGAGATGATTTTTGTTTTAATTGGTGCTATATAACTAAAGTTGAATTGAATTAAATGATCTATAAATCAGGATGAATGTTGCACTCCAATAGAAAACAATAGGATGTTTACAGGCAGTGGGGCCGTGTGACATCATCAGTCATGTGATTTCAAGATGGAGGAACACAGGCTCTAAAACTGTAGTAGTCCCATTTTTAAAAGTTACAACAAATATGGTGAAAAGTAATGTTTTGTTTGATATAGATCTACTAACAAGGTTTCAGGCCACGTTTGTAAAAACAAACCTTTGATACTTTTTTTATAAAAGGACACATTAGTAAAAGGCCCTTCCAGTTGGGCCTGAATACCTTGGCCAGTAGCTTTGCAGCGTTATGCAGGTATTGCCAGTCAATCCAAGTTCCCAAGTTATTCATCACTCTCTCCTGGATCTTTTCCTGGATCCTTTGATACGTCTGAGCCTCCAGCTGAAGAGACTTGTTGTGATTCTCCCACTGGGAACAGAAATAAATAAAAAGAAAAACCTAAACTCTCAGGAGAAAAGAACACAAATCAAAGTCTGAGAGAAAAAACGAGTCTCTAGAAAATGTGGATTTTGTTTAACCCTCAGAAAACAATGTTTTACAGATGAACTGAAGAACCTAGAAGCAGGTTTTAGGAATGGATTCTGGCTACGGTAGAATGCAGGAAAGTAATGTATAAGGAATGCTTACTTTCATCATTCAAAACTTCACCAATGATACAGTTTACATTTTGCTAATTTGATATTGTGAAGAGTTGTGTAGTTAGCACCAGTATGAACTCCATAGTGTGAAAGATGCTCACCCTCTCAAAGTAGAAGAGGTATTTCTTTAGAGCCTCTCTGGCCTGAGCTTGTTGGCTCTGATTGACTATGTCAGGGTTTTCTTTGTAGCGACTGCACTCGTAGTATTCACTGCCGTGAGTCTTCCAGTCTCCCAGACACATCCAGCAGAAATCTGTCAATATGACAAAATAAATTAATGTAAGAGTTGAGTGACCATCACAATAAAAAACATGGACAAAAAGCAGGTGGAATCCCAGTGTAAACCAGTAAAATTGGTACGTGATTATTGGTAGAAGCCTTAAATAAAAGGAAACCTTTTTTCAAAAGAAATATTTTATTAGCTTGTCGAACTTAAAACATATTGATTGAGAATTTTTAAAACAAGCATTGATCATTAAAAAATGACTGCTGTACAATTTAGGACATCCTCAGGTCTCAGAGTGAGGCATCATGACTCAGCAAAAACTCAGTCACTTGTCAAACCAAATGGCGTCAAATGACACGGCCTCAGGCTTCAAAATAAAAGTCAGACTCAACGACCTCAGTCCGTAAAACACGTCATGGCTTTTTATTTTGAAGGAACCGGAAATACACATGATGAAGAAAGTTTAAAGGCCTGCTTTCTTTTTATTGTTTAAAAGTTAAGATATATCAATGTATTGTTTGATTAATTAATACATAGTTGAATGAAACATTGATATCTTAACCTTTAAACATAAATAGAAAAAAACAGCTTTTAACTTACCGGTACTCTCATATCCAAAGCAGCACATATTGATGATGTCATGTGTATTTCTGGTTTCTTTAAAATAAAACGACATGTCATGTTTTACGCCCTGAAGGTGATGACTTTTATTTTGAAGCCTGAGGCCGTTTCATCTGACAGAGGGTTTGCTGATTCATGAGTCCATTTGGTCTGATAAATGACAGAGGTTTTCCTGGTACCTCACTGAGACCTGAGGATGTCCTAAAATGTAAACGTAGTGCTGGTAAGATTTGGTAAAGCATCAGGTAAGTGCAAGGTGACAAACAATGTGTGAATGCAGCACTGGAACAATGGACTCACCATGTTTGCACTTGCAACATTGCTGAAAGACAAAGAAATGAGTGAGTGAAGAACAATCTTTAAAATCAGCTGCTCATTAGGTTCCAACTTTAGCAGATGTGACTCACTACATGTTTCCACTGGATTTATTGAAAAAACAAAACTAAAAACATTACAACCAAAAACAAATTGTGCTCCATTGTAATCAAACTGGTCCAGCAGTAAGAGTTTAAAGGCCCCAGTTTGCATTTTCATGATTTCCTGAGTGATTTTGTTGCTGACTCACCATGTGATTGCACCCTCCGTTCTTCTCAATGCAGATATTGCACTTAGGACACTAGAAGAAAGAGAAAGTCATGTTTTAAAAAAATCTTATTTCCATTGTGTGTGTGTGTGTGTTGCATGTCCACCGTACATCTTTAGTGTGTGCGCTGATGTAGTTTGCAGTTTCCGAGTCGTCTGCACATTTGGTCAACCATTTTCGAATTGTTGCGCAGTCTGTGGGTGCGTGGTACATCTGTCGACATTTAAAACTAAACCAAGAAAGAAAGATAAGCGTTAACTCATCACTGACAGACAAACCCACTAAAAAGACTTTGTTCCTCATGTTTATCACCAACCTCATAAAATGTTAGTCTGACTAACATTAAAACACATGTTTTAAACATTTATGGAAACAGTCACAGGATTAAAAAATTATTAAAAAAAAAAAACTGTTTAAAAACCTTGAATGGCAGAAAATTGCGCCTTTTTACGCGTTGGCATTGTGTTGGGTTCAGATTTTCACATGTTTTTAAAGTCCACAAAATATATCCACAATTCTCACATGTATTTTTGTTAGATTTTCACCTGTGACTTCAATACTACCCCCTAGTGGAGGGGTGGTGCTATCCACACATGTGGATCAGGACCTTTGTGTGTGTGAATCTGAGCAAAACTCAGTGTTTGTCTCAAAAATAAATGCACACGCCAGCGATCCACAAACACACTTTACACAATTAAAGATTTACACATAATTCAAGATAATTACACACACAAATTAAAAAACACGCTTGTAAATCATGGATATATTTGTGAATATTTTTGAGACACATTTCTTCCCATACTTTACTTTGTCCTAATAGAGCAAAGCTGTGCTTTAGGTCACAGAAAGTGTTCTCAGAGTCCTTGTGTCTGTTTAGTCTAAGCTGGCATCAGAGATTCTCCTTCCTACCAGATACCACAGCATCACTTCAGAGATCCAGCACATGCCTCTACAGATCCCAAAGACGGATCACAAGATAAAGTCATCAAATATAATATAATAGGGATGTAACGATTCACTCAACTCCCGATACGATTCGATTCATGGTACTGGGTTCACGACACGATTCTCTCACGATTTATTTTACAAAATGGGACTGTAGTCAAATGATGACTGAAAAATATTCCTTTATTTTTTTTGGGAAAATACTGTATTATTTTATTTTTATTTTTAATTGCCTAAAGAATCCCTTGATAAACTATTCAAACCAACCCAGTGGTTGGTTGGCATATTCACGTAATATTACAAATATTCTTTCGGTGCTAAAGGGGTAAGGAATCATTTATTAACATATAACATTAACATGTAAGAGTAGAATGCAGCCAGAAAAAAAATAGTAGCAGATTCCGCCCGCCGGTAAGCTGCTGGACAAGAGAAGGGATAAATATATAGCACCCTCTGCTGTTTAAAAAAAGTACTGCGATTCAATTTTCAGAGTATCGATGTCAATTGTGATACCTATGAATCGATTTTTAACTGCCTTATGATTAATCGTTACATCCCTATAATATAATGATTGATTATTGTATTAAATAAATGGTTAAGAAACCACTCCACAAATCTATGAATTATAAAAACACTACAGTATGATATTTCTGACTTTTCCTTTGTTTAAACAAAGTAATATAAAGTATGAATATGTATTGATTGTTAGTTACCAGAAGACCTCACTGCAGCGGCTGCACTGCACCCTGCGAGCTCGAGGTTCCTGCACTTTGATGACGATTGGACAGTCGGCTCCAGGACACAACTGCAACTGGAAGTGAGTCTGCACAGCAAAGAGGAGACACAAGTTCATCTAATTTAATCACATTGTTTATTAAAGACGACAACTTCACTGGCTACTTTTTATTTTCAAATGCATTCATTTTAGTTATTTAATTACTTTGGGCTTAGTTACATTTCTCTCTTTAACCAGTGGGGGGGGAGGCAGATGGTAAGAATACTGATTCACCGATAGAAGATTAAGGTTTGGAATGAAAATGTTACTATCTCCTATATCTCCTCTGGCAGTAATACAGATGAGAATGATGTGTGGCTAAATATTCACTTACATAAAACTGTAGTCCTACTTCCTAGTGCTAGTTCAAACACTGCTAATGGTAGTAAACCACCAGGTTAGTGCACGGGCGCACGCGCACACGCACACAATAAAAAAGTCAAATACCTCCACATAGTCTCTGAAGAGGTAGCGTCTGTATTTGTCCTTCAGCTCCTCTCCAGGCAGCAGTGGCAGGACAAAGTCTTCTGGCATCTGAAGGGAACAGTCCTGAGCCATGCACGAGATGCCTGAACACAAACACAGACATATTTAAAGCTGCAAGCAGCGATAAAGGACCCTCGAAACCACATGCATATCGGGAAGTGTGGGTTAAAGTGTTGAGACATAGCTGACCATTTTCAAGGATTATATCACAAACTTTCCTGCAATGTTCTGTGCAAATATACAGTAATTTCTGGACTATAAACCGCTATTTTTTTCTCACTCTTTGAACCCTGCGACTTAAACAATGACGTGACTAAATTGTGAATTTTTCCCGGTTTTATAAGTTTCATGCCGCCACAAAATTGAGCTCTGTCACATTAGACCAGGTGGAACAAAAGATTGTTTACATTAAATCATTTTTAATTTTCATGAGTTTTTGAACATGTTCAGGTCCTCAAAAATGTGATCACTTTATTTGTAATAACAATAATAATAAAAACAAGTTGCATTACAATAGGGTCCTACGCACCGTTGTGCTCGGGCCCTAATAATACAGCTCAGTTCTACATTTAGATCTATGCCACACACTTTCATAAACCAGGCTGATTGTCATTGTTACAGTGGTCTAAAGAACTAGTCTGGGTGTCATCAACATGATCTTTGTGCCACTGATAAAAGGAAGTTTACAATACTTAGGATGTTGGGTTTATCATATGATTTAACAGCAGAATCCTCACACACTCCACTTAGAGAAAGCAACTAAAAGTGAGAGAGCTTAAAAACAGCCTGAACTAATGCACAGAACCGACTGGTGTCAACACACACACAGTGATAGTTATGTAGTCATGGTGTGTGTGGCTGCAGGATACGTCACTATGGAGTCTTTACATTTTCACAAAGCTGCTGCATTTGAACATTTTTTTATGCACTACAAAAGAAACCTGAAAAACTAAAGGAAGTTGAAGCGCCCAAGTCCTTTAACTAGGTTCACTTCTGGAGGTGCAGGGATAGTTGTTTTGACGGGTAATTCTTGGTAAAGAATATGAAAAATAGCCCGTTGGTGTTTTGACTCTTTAATCTTGCAAATAAACAGGGATCGTGAATACAAAAATGTGCCTCTCAAATGTCCAGTAAAACAAAGAAAAACCATTCACAAGAGCCCAGGGAATACCTTGATTACCCTTGAGTACCGTCCAAAAACTGTTTGCTTCCCCTGATTGACCACACGTGTGCGATCACCATGGCAAACCTAAATAACTGCATGCCCCGCCCGCTCCTACAGAAGTGATATAATTTAGTATTTTGGACAGCAGTGTTCTAAACTTTTAATTTATATTTGAGATGACTACCTTATGTTCAGTTAAAATAACATGTTTGTATTGTTTCACAGATATTGTTCAATGTTTTACAGTAAAATGAAATTGCAACACTTACCTACTCCCATGCCATCTTTGACCAACACAGTGCAGTGCTGCTCCCAGCATGCTTTGCAGAACGAGTGCTGGCAGGGCAAAGCCAGCAGGGCGTCTCTACGTACAACCTGAAGACACACACCACACTGGAGGGACTGGGGGGGCTGAAACACACCAACACGCACAGTTAACACCTAATGAGAGCAAAAAGTCTTTAAATAAAGCATCTGCAACATCTACATCAACTGAACACATGTTACAGAGAAGCTTTAGTTTTAACTCCCGCCTTTTACCAGTGATATTAATCAACAGCAGATAGAGTTTTAGAGGATAGTGGATATTCTGCTGCATTATAAAGAAAAAAATACTCACAGTGACTAATCTGCAGCTGCTGCTGGGCTGAACCTGCGCATCCGACAAAACCAGAGACGAGTTGGATTTATATCTGAGGAAAAACAAGGAAACCAGCAGTCAATAGAGAATTAAAAAAACAAAGTTGATCTGATATATTCAGACCTCAAACTTACAGTCTCATGACACACATTCATAACATAACCAAACCGATAAAGCGGACATGGGTTCGTATATAAACCGTATATAAACATTTACAGACCTTAGAGTCACTGTTAGTTTACCAATAAACCGGACGAGATTGGTCACCTTTACAATAAGTGCTGACTAGGCCACTGGGAGTGAGGCCCAAGGTCAAGACAGGCTGACTTGATAATACTGTATCATGTTTTTCTGCAGTCAGTGTCTTCTCCTCGTCCTTCTTTTTCTGCTCTGTTTCAGGTGTCGTGAAGCTGATGATGTCAGTTCCTGATCTGTGGTTCACGGCTCAACTAGTCTGGGACACTCTGATGTTCTATCTCTCTATCCTGTTCTGTTGGTCCTTCTGTCCACTAACCCCAACCAATCCACGCAGATGGCTGCCACCTCTGAACCTGGTTCTAACAGAGATTTCTTCCTGTTAAAAGGGAGTTGTTTCTTCCCACTGTCGCTAAATGCTTGTTCATGTGGATCTTGTTTTTTCTGTCTTAATATGAATTTTATATTTTGATAAGTGCATTGAGATGACTTTGTTGTAAATTGCGCTACACAAATAAAGTGGAAATGAATTCAGATCTGTAGCCATAAGAGGCTTTGATGACCCTCATTAAACTGTCTACAGCTTTTTCAGCATTACAATTCCTACAAGTTAAAACAGCAGCATGAACCTTTACCTAGAAATACAGTTATTTAGTGTTTTTTCAACCTTGGGGTCGACTGATATGTCTAGTAACTGATGAAAAAAAAAAAAAATACTGATTAAAATTGAAAGACCACACACAATCTCAAACAACTGTATTTTATACTTTCACTTTCTCAATTATAAATCTAGGCAATACAAAAATAAAGTCACTTTGTGAACTCATCGTAACCACTGTATTTGTAACAGTGAAACAAACCTCATAAAAATAACTAATTCTAAAGAAAAAAGGTCTCTGCTTTAAACCCAAAAATATTGATATAAAAATGGGGTCACAACCTGACAAAGGTTGGGAACCACTGCAGTAATGCAACACAGTGGGATGCATTGAAAGCAAAACAACAAGAATGATCAATTGAAATTAAAATCATTATAATAAAACAGAAGAAGAAAAATCAGCTCACAGGCTGTTCCAACTTCTGTGGAAATTCCTCTCGACGAGCCAAAGTGAGCCTTAATGTGTGTTCGCGTGTGTGTGTGTCCTCCACGTATTGTATTTGCCAGTGTGCACTGACTCCCTATGCCTAGTGAAAGGACGGAATTTGTTAGCACATGGAGGCTGTGAAGCCTGCCAAAGGCCTCTAGAGAACATCTCTAATGTTGCAGGTAGCAGAACGTCTCTAACGTGCACTCAGTGTGACTGTGAACCTACTGTCATCCTGACAGAGCTCAGGGCACCAGTGGCAAAGCGGCCAATCTTGGTGTTTTCTGACAAATACCAACTTATCTCCCTGTACGGTGTTAAGCTGTAAGTACGTCGGGCACTCATCACACCACCCACACTTAGTCTGTTTCTGACAGTTTGAGCAGAAACATGCACATTAGTGGCCTGCTGAAGGTCATTTTCCTCCTTCCTAGCACCAAGGAGCAGATAGCTGGCCTGTCTCCTGGTAAATCCTCCATGCTCTTGACACCTTCTTGCCACAGCGTGCCTTGCTGTGTTACTTAAGATGAGTTGCACTACCTGAGCAACTTCTGTGGGTTGTAGATACTGGCTGTGTTGTAAATGTCATACTAATGTACTACTCATACTAACTTAAAGATTAAAGATTAAATCAGGGCTTTTGCCTTTATTGGTCATAAGTCATTACATTTAACCCATCCCTTAGGAGCAGTGGGCAGCCATACTGCGGTGCCTGGGGAGCAGTTAGGGTTTAACCATCCATAAACATATCACTAGGGATGAAACGATTCACTCAACTCCCGATACAATTCGATTCACGTTACGATTCTCTCACGATTTATTTTGCAAAATGGGACTGTAGACAAATTTTTTTTTTTGAGAAAAAAACTAGAAAATACGGTACTATTTTCCTTTTATTTTTCATTGTCAAAAGAATTCCTTGATAAACTATTCAAAACAATGCAATTTAACTAAAAATAAATCTTGAATGAAATAAATAAAGGAATAATACAAATGAAAATGAAGCCTATTAATTTAAATTCTGGTTCTATAATAAACTATGCAAAACTGCATAATAGTTCTTTTTCTTTTTAAAAGTGCAACTGAAAATGTATTTTGTGCCTTAACACAGTGGTCGGTTGGCATGCAGATATCTTGCAGTGAAGAAGAGAAGCTATGCTAGCAGACAGAGCTAATAGAAAAACGTGACTTTTACAGATATTCAAGTAATATTACAGATATTTTTTCGGTGCTAAAGGGGTAATGAATCATTTATTAACATATTTAAGAGTAGAAGGCGGCCAGAAAGAAAGTATTCGCCTGCCGCCTACACTTCTGGATAAAAAAAGTACTGCGATTCAATTTTCAGAAAATCGATATCAACCGTGATACCTATGAATCAATTTTTAACTGCCTTACAATTAATCGTTACATCCCTACATATCACTCATACTAAGTCTGATGTCAAAATGAGTATGTATTTCATTCACATTAGATAGTATGAAAAGATTGAGTACATTACATGAGAAATACCCAGATGTATACTATATAGGGACATTTCCTAAGTATGTATGGTGGTCACACTAGTCATACGCAACCAGGCAGACCTGATAAAACTGTATCATGTTTTTCTGCAGTCTGTGCCTTCTCCTCGCCCTTCTCTCTCTTCAGGTTCTTGAAGCTGGAGATGAAGGTTCCTGATCTGTGGTTCACGGCTCAACTAGTCTGAGACACTCTGATGTTCTATCTCTCTATCCTGTTCTGTTCTTCCTTCTGTCCACTAACCCCAACCAGTCCACGCAGATGGCTGCCACCTCTGAACCTGGTTCTAACAAAGATTAATTCCTGTTAAAAGAAAAACTGTTAGAAGGGAGTTTGTTTGTCCCACTATCGCTTATGCTTGTTCATGTGGATTTGTTGTGATTTTAAATTTAATATTTTGATAGCGCTTTTAGATGACTTTTGTTGTTATTACCACTATATAAATAGAGTTGAATTGAATTGAACCACCCCACGATACATTGCGAGAGGAACGTAAAATGGTCCTGGGACAGATTTCAAGCTAAAATTCAAACATCCTCTTTTCAAAATAAAAGCATTTGCTCTCGTCTTCCATTAGTATTTTTTTCAACACTTTTGTGAATAGGGCTCTTGTTTTGAAATTAACAGGAAGTTTAGTCAGTAACACAATGGAGGGTCTCTGAAAATCTACAAAATGTTAGCATGAAATATATTTCCGTGAGTTTTATGGATCAAATGAGCACATGTTAATATTCTACTTGGTCACTTTCTCACTTTAAGTGAACCCCGTTATTGTTTTTTCGAGAAGCATATAAAGATGAAGTTAGACATTAAATTGATATCAAAGAAGAATTGAACATGAGAAGTGAAAGATTTGACAGCTGCTATGAAACAGAACAAGCAAATACAGCTGAGAGGAAGCACGTACCTGTCCAGGATCTGTGACACCTGCCATTGAAAGTGCACCAGGATCAGTTTTGCTACTGCCGGTAAAACCTGAGCATGAAAATAAAGGAAAACACAAGAAGAAGAAGAAGAAGAGACGGGTTTAACGTTGCTGTGGTAACAATCTGGTTAACTGGAATTGTTTTCAGTTCACTCACAACACTTCATTAAACTACAAAAAAAAAAAAAAAAAAAAAAAATAGTGCTGGGCGGTATACCGGTTCATACCAAATACCACCATATATATTCGTTATATTAATTTTTAATATACCAGTGTACCGGTACACAACTTTCGGAAAACATTGGTAAACTTAAGATCTTAAAAAACCTAAAACACAAGTTTGGCTCCCATATTAATTGTGAATAAAACATGCATCCTTACAACAACAGTCAATATCTGTGTTTCTATTACCCTCGGAAATGCGCAAAAACGAAATAGTGCAATGAAAACTGGTAATAGAAACACCTAAATTTAGAAAAAGCCCTCAAATATCGCAAAAATGTTTTTACGCTTACATGGAGGTATTTCAGTTGTTCGATATTGAAATGTGTCGCAAAAGCGCCATGGAAACACTTTTTCCGCAAATACATGTCACAGGACGTGACGTACCTGGTCAGATAAGTAAACCTGACGCGGTACGTGTGGACAGAAGAAGAGACGGGACATTTCTTAGAGTTATACTTAATGAGTACTGCCATACTAGATGTGAAACAACAAATGAATACAGAGTGTTTTAAGGAGGTTCTGAGTGTCTGTTTTCCTGCGCCAAAGTCTCGTGGGATGAGATTTCACGGAAGTTACGAGGCTTCCTGCTCAAAACAACGTTCAATGAAAACATGCTCAAAGCTCAAATATACTTTGTCGACATTTTGCGAAAATCTGTAATGGAAACCCAGCTGACTGAACTCCCACTGACCTTTAATGCAGCAGCCACAGTGTTCACCTCCTCCATCAGGACCCTCTGACTCTCTTTATAGGTCAGACAGGTAAACAGGTACTCCTCTGGGTCAAAGGAGTCTGCCCCCTGCTGCTCCACGTCACTGGCCACTCCTTCATAGTAGCTGGCGATGTCACCCTGGTCCTCTTCATCCCCCCCATCATCCTCATCCTCCTCTCCCTCAGAGTTCACCCCAAAGTCATCTTCGTTGCTGTCTGACGCCTGGCTGTTCATGTCCACAGACATCCAGACAACTGAGTCACTCCCCCAGACAGGTAGACCACCAGCCTACCTGTCGGATCCCACTGGTCCACTGAGCTGGAATAGCTTAATTACAGCTCCACCTCCACGTTTTAACACTGCTGCCTCCTGCTCCCTCAGTCAGACAGGACTGTTTAGAAACTCTGATCCTGTCCGAGTGGGTGTGGCTCTAGAATAAAGTGTTCTCAGCAGCAGCGGAAAAAGCAGAAGAAGTGGCACTCCCCGTCACTCATTTGGAAAGTGGATTTGCGATAACCTGAGGATAAAAGACAGGAAAGAAGATGAATGATGGAGCAGAAATAAAACATATGGTTATATGATTTGGAATTATTATGTTTTGCTTGAGGTTTTCATGGAAGACACATTTAATCATTTTATTGAATTTTTGATTGGACATGGGAAGAACGTGACGTATCACATCTATCGGGAAAAACAACACAACAAACCTTTTCTTTTCCGCTACAACATATACGACCACATAAGAACTATTTTCACTTTTATTTTTATTGAAGTCTTGAAGCAGCAACTCGACAATAACATACAATTATTTAATAAACTTAAAACAAAATTAAATTCAGAATAAACCAGCCACTTCATTCGGATTCAAATTTAATTTGAATGGCCATTTTTATTCAGAATTAGGTGTTAAATCCTTATTCTGAATTAAAGGGGAATTAAATCTCATCTAAACATGGCCATTGACAAATGATCTGATTCTAATAAAAGCCACTCAGAGTCAGTGGGTTTTTCAGTAACTTTATTAATCTTTGGTAAAATCCCTGTATTGGTTGTGCTTGGTCTTCTTTTGTAGTTTCAAAAATAAACATTTCACAGATTGCAATTTGTAATTAATTTAATATCATTACTCTACTAAACATTACACAATTCTTTCTCAGATGCTATAAAACAAGCCTTACAGGCATGTGACAGCAGGTCATATAATAGGCAAACAAGGTGAAGGTTTGGATACATTTTCACCAAAAAAGCGTACTAGGTAACATCAGGGAAATAAGCACCATACATTGTTTAGATCCCGCTTTATAAAAGTAAAATATATAAATGCAATGGGCTGCACCGATGACTGCCTTTCAAAACAAAAAGAAGAAAAAAAAACAATAAATAAACGGAACAAAAAATTGTCTTTACAACCTGCATCTGGATTTGTTGACAAGTTTGTTCTTTTTACGAATTAAATTGAAAATAATAATGCAGGAAAAACAGAAGACTGACCTTGACCTTAAATATGACCTTGAGTGAAGGTCAAGGTTACACAATGAAAGGAAATGTTGTTCAATGGTACCAGTCTGAGCTCTGGATCTCAATTTGTGGCCAAGTTATAAGGAAAAAATGTTTGTTGTTGTTTTGGCTGAGCTTCGTCGTCCTGAGAGCGTTGAGGTCTCACTTTGTTCACTTTTCTGAGGAGTTCTTGACCTTAAATACGACCTTGAGCAAAGGTCAAGGCCACAAAAACTTTGACCCTTACCAATCTTTTTACTGGTAGGTCATACAGTTTCAGTCTAGTTAAATGAAATACTTCTCATATACGTAAGCATCAAACTTGTACGATAAATATTCATAGAGATATGGAAATTTTTGATTTTTGACACTTGACACAACCTTGACCTTGACATTTTGGCTCCAGAAAAGGTCGTCTGCACATCACTGACATTGCCCATATGAGATGATATATGTGTCATTAGCGCTGCATTGATAGTCTAGGAGGAGTTCCAGGACAAAGGAGTTGCAGAAGAAAAATAATAACTCCTACGATGACAATTTACTTGGCAATTTCCAAATATAATTATAATTAAACAGGTCACAGAATACCTCAATTGATGAGTTTTCTCTGCCTTGAAGCCTCATTTAATAATCAATATAATACTCAATTACCAAAATATTTGACAGCTGCAGATCTAAAGAAAAGTGTCAGACTCCAGCCAACAGTTTCTTTTGACTATTTATTTTTATCAGTGGTTCCAGAGGGACACGTCTCTAAGTCTTTAGGTCATGTGCAGTAAGAAATGAATTATTGTGTCAAGAACTATAATCCTCAACTGTGGGAATTGTTTTGCTTGTTTTTCCCACTTAATGAGTATAGATTTAGTCCCTGCAAACAGATTATGTGAACACGGTGCATCCCAGAAGGCGATTCAAGGAGACATATGGAGCTTACCAACACCAGGTGGTTAGTGACGTGTCTACAGCTGTCTACTGGTGATTACATGAGCCAAAGTTCCCGGAGTAAACAGAGCTAATCAGAGGATGGAGGCTTTTCTTTACAGATAACCATGGACTGACTGGGTACGTCCAAGGTTTCCTCTGTTAAAGGCCACAGAGTTTGGTAACATCTAAACTTCTCCCTGACACACTTGCATTTTAAAAATACTTTAAACAGCCTAAAAATAGTCATTTCATTGTTTAACTATGGGTGGATCCTTTAACAGGAGTCAACATTTCACCTTAAAAAGTCCTTAACTAACAACAGTTTATTGCCCTAAGGTGGAATGAATTTATCCCAACAATACAGACCAAGTAAACTGGGAAGTCAATCAATGATGCTATAATTTTAAGGCATGAGGGAAATATAATAAACAGTAAAAACACCATTGTAGTTATTTTGCTTATGTGTGTGTTTTTTTTAAAGAAAATTATATCTGATTATAAATGAATTGCATATAATAATAATAATAATAATAATAATAATGGTGACCAGAAACAGATTAGGGAAAGTTTTGATGTAGAGTGTTTCACCATAGATGGTGAATTGAACCTAATCAGCTACCGTAGATTAGACTTTAATAGCAAACCTTCAAATTTATTATCACAATATAAAATTTTGAGTTTATTTCCAAAACTTCAACTTTATTCTGGATTTGCCCAAAATTATTTTCTCAATCAAAATTGGCCCTAAACCTGTCCTATAGAATTATACTAGTAGGATGGCAGGCTTTTTAAATTTTGTTTTGCAACAATAACTTCTGCTTTATGGATTTTTTGAGTGGTGATTTAGGTTTTCAAAAGGATCCTACCATGAAAACCTATTTTATTGTGACAGTGTTTGTAACCTTTCTGTGTCTAATAATGTCTAACCAGTAGGCCTGGGCAATATATCGTGAGTCAAGATATATTGCGACTTCTATTTTGGTGATTTAGAAAATTACAATATCGCCCACAGCAATATTTTATTTTATAGCTTATTTTGTATAAAAATACTTGTTTTAGGAGTTGCTGCTTTAGCTACTTCTCAGTTAGATGGATTTCTGACCCAGATCTTCAGAACTCACTCACACATGCTGTCCCCTATAGGAGAAAATGCTAAAAGTGGCACATATTGTAAAGCCATTTGTTAATAAACGTGCTTGTGTGGCATTTTATATCAGCAAATTTAACCCAGAATTGTTTTTCTTCTAAGCCTTTGAGTCAAAAGTATCAATATTTGGAAAAACTGAGGCTCCAAACAAGTTTAATTCAATAATACATTTTGTTCGGAGATCAAAAACAGATTTCTGGCATTTGGGCTTTAGTGTGACTTCACAAATATTCATCTTGATATAAACCAGAAGGGTTGGTAGACACAGTCTGGCCACCAGTCCAGTCACACGAAGGAAGTTCGCATTCCGCCCGATCCAGGATAAAAACAGGTTAAAAATAGGTTCCAAACTGGGTGACACACTTCCAGCCAAGCTAATGTGTCAGCGACTCAGCACTAATATTAGGGCTTGATAACAGCTCTGTGGGAGGAGCCAGGCGTGTCTGTATGCTTCAGTGATAAACCACTTTTTTTCTTTTTTTTTTTTTTAACCCTGTCCGTGTTTCCAAAGACTGTCGAATGTTCGTTAAAAACAGTCTTTAAAATTAAATATAAAGAGCAGCAGGGCTAGCTAACTAGCTAGCTAACCATTAGCCGGTGTCACGAGTTGACTGGTTTCCTTGTTAGAACGTTCTGCTAGTCACACCAATAGCTGATAATTAGTGTAAAACCATGCAGTAGTCCAGATTATAATTAAATAAAAAGAATAAGATTAAGCAAAGTTAAGGGTGGAAAAAAATATGAACAAATACAGCGACATATGGCAGACGTGCTGGAGTACATTCAGTAAATTTGAGAACTTTTATTTATTATAGTGCTGCTGTCTAAGTTAACAGACGTGAATGCACAATTGTGATCAGGTATTTAAATGTTTGTTTAAATAGCAGCTGCGACTGGCCGACACACAGGGAAAAGTCACCAGTTAACTAGAGAACCAGTAGATGTCATACATGGGATTAGCTCGGTGGCTCGCGTGCAAGCATTCACAGTCACTAGTAAAGTGGTGACACGCAAACTCAGCAGGATATTTTGACCATACACAAATTGTCCATAAAACACACTATTGTTTTCCAAACAAATGTTTCCATATATATATCAGAGCTAACCCATGTAGCACCCACTACCTCAGTGCCGCTACACCCGCCCCTGACCCACGCCAGTCCGGGGATTGAGATGTAAACAAGGCCCTCCGGAGCTCAGCAACTATCAGAAACGTGTAAAGCACCGCTGTGTGAAATCTTACATTTTAATGTAAGAATGTCTCACCTTTCAGAGCTGAACTGGATGCGCCTGCAGCGAAAAGTGTACGAAGGTTTGCTGCGAGGAAACCATGGAGCGCATTCTCACTCAGCCTGGATGCTAGGCGGAAGTTACACGGCTACAGGGCTGCTTATCGATGACGTCACATCCGTCACTCTGATGCGCACGCACCGTCAGAAAAAAAGCAGCGTTGATTTCATTGTAAACATGTTCATTTTATCAGGTAAATTCAACAAACACAAGAGAAAATTCAATGAATATTATCCCCTCTTTGAAAGTTTTCTGAGTGAATTTAAATAATATAAAGACTTTGTCTCTTATTCATACAAAAAATTCAATTCTGTATGTATGGTTCTTCCTTGCTTGTCCCCTTTCTATATTATTGCATAGTGTACACTTCTGACTTGTACTTTGTATTTTTCCAAAAATAAAAATAAAAATAAAGAAATAAAGAAATAAAAAAAGCAGCAGCACACTTCTGGTTGCAGTACAAAACATTTATTTTACAAGTGTGAAATAATCCAATTTATTTGGAAATCTCTATATGATTTGCTGTTTTCTAAAGATATAAACATTGATTTCTGGTCATTTCAAAATATTCAATTTGGCATCTTCCTTCAGAATAAAAAAACTTACATTTTAGATCAATAATTGAATTATAATATTTTATATACACAATATAATATTGGAGATTTTCTTGTTTCAAAAATTCTTTGATAAAATTGTAAATGTCCATGCAAGAAAAAGATAGAATTTGATGCTTAGGTTAAATCTATTTAAATAAAAATACCCCATTACAATGTTTTTGTCATTTTATTTTATCTTATACGTTTTCTTTTGTTGCTGTTGAACTGTATTTTTTGGTCTATGTATTTAGTTCATGTTTGTAGATGATGTGCATTGATGTGTAACTGAGGAAGTTGTTGCACATTATCTTGTTTGTTAATAAACAAAATAAATAAAAGAAACACTTGCAGGAAATGGTGGTTTTAAAACCATTGACTTCAACAGCCTAAATGGCACTCTGAAAATAAATTGGCTTTGATTTTTTTTAATTAACAAAAACAACTTAATTTCCTATTCCACCAAAAGCAAAAAAGATCACTTTAAAACCTTCACTGGTGTTTTAGCCTGAAAAACACTTTCTTAGACAACGTTTTGCTCTAAGACGATAACTGCTGTTGTTTCGTCACGTAATTATTGTAACTACAAAACATTTATTTATTTTTTTATTGTGATTTCAGGCAGAAAAGAGAGAGAAAAAAAATACTGTTAATGGACAAATACAAGATTATAATCAGATAAAGGCATCTATGCAATAATTAATAATCTATGCAAACAATTATAGAATCCAACCAACCACAAATAATACAGCAACATTAAAAAATATCAATGCATTTAGTTTATTTTGCCATTTTCTAATATTTAAGTATACAAAAAGTTAGAATGCAATCATTTGCTGTTCTCGTACACATACAAACACGACATGTGGAATATGATCAATATCACAACACCCTAGAATCAATGAGAACCTTGTGTGTCTTTATAGCGTCACAACATGAGAGAAACTTTTATGAGAGATCGATTGAAAAATCAAGTTTGTGTGTGTTTTTACAACCTTGTTGGAAGGAAAAAAAAACAAACTTTAAGCTTTATCTTCAGGATGCTAAAAGTCACAAATGTGTACAATATTGACCAAGAGAAGTGACCTGCTCAGACAGTTGGATACAAACATTTGGAAAACAGTGTAACCGGTACAGATTGGTCAAAAGAAGACTGTTGTTTTATATTTTTAATATTTAAACAGCTTTTCTGGCATCAGTTCTTCAACTCTGAAGATCTAAAAACACTTTCTTCACATCACATTGATGTCCAGACAGATGTTAGCTCACAGCGTTTGATATCCTGAGATTCATCATTAAACAGTAATGAAGTCAGAAGTATTAGGAGTAAATAATTTCTCCATTCTTTACTTTCCTGATGTTGATGAAAACCTTGTGTTTTCAGTCCTGTGATCAGTGCTCCAGAGTCTTTTTCTATCTAGTTTAGGTAAACAAAGCTTTTTCTTTTTTTCCAACGCTCACACCTTCTCAAAAGGAAATAAATGCTGCTCTTCACCTTTCTTTTCTCGTTTTGTCTTCCTCTTCTTCTTCAGTCCACTCACGCCTGTATTATCCTCCTCTTTTTGCCTGTTTTGAGGCCACGACAGAGCCAGAGTTTCAGATGCCGTCTTACCACCACAACTTCCACTTTCTGCTGGCCCCTCATCAGAGGAAAACCCATTGTCTGCGTTCTGACCCCCGGTGGTGCTGGCCAGTCCCTGGTTCTTCTTACTGTAGCGCTGTTTGAGCCTCTCTCTGATCAGCAGACCCTTCACCAGGAGAGTCCAGTTGGACGTCGCTCGCTTTTCTTTTTTCTACGAAAGACGAAAGAAAATATTTTGATATTGAAACAGCTTTAAATGGATCCTCCACTGTTTTTACTAATGTGGCCAAAGATATTTGAAATGTCCTGAGTAGTTGATCTATGTCTAACAAAATGCATTATTTTGCACTTTATTTGTTTTATTAACTTCTAAAAATGGGACTACTTTACCGTTTTAAAACCTATGTTCCGCTGTCTTGAAATCACGTGACTGATGATGTCACACGGCCCCACTGCCTGCAAACATCCCATTGTTTTCTACTGGAGTGAAACGTTCAGCCTGATTTTTAGATCATTTAGCAGCTTTTTGGATCAAAATGACAACTTGTGCTGCTTTTGGTTGCTCTTAAAAATAACCAGGAAAAGTTAAAGATGTCGATGTAAACTTCTTTTGTTTATCGAACAAAGAGAAGAAAGAGAAGAAAAGCTCTCCTAAGGGACCTTTACTCTCCCTGAAACAGTGCGCTGACACGCTCTGGTGACTGAAGTTAGCGAGTAAATCAGTAAACTGTTGAAGGACTCCCACCCAAAAGGACTTTTATCATCAGGGTTTATGTGTCTTCAACAGTCCACGAATTACTCGCTAACTTCAGCCACCAGAGCGTGTCAGCGCACTGTTTAAGGAAGAGCTAAAAAAAGTTATATTAAATAATTGAATAATCCATGACAGCAGAGTTGGAACTGTCGCCCCCTGTGGCCATAGATTATTTTTCGGCTCACAACTGTTTTAAAACTCTTTCTGTAAACAAAAGAGCTTTAAATTGACATCTTTAACTTTTCATGATTATTTAGAGAAACCAAAGTTAGCACAAGTTGTCATTTTGATCTAAAAAAACTGCTAAATGATCTATAAATTAGGCTGAATGTTTCACTCCAATAGAAAATAATGGGATGTTTACAGGCAGTGGGGCCCCGTGACATCATCAATCACATGATGTCAAGATGGAGGAACACAGGTTTTAACTGTAAAGTAGTCCCATTTTTAAATGTTAATAAAATGAATACGGTGCTAAATAATGTGTTTTGTTAGGTATAGATCTACTAATAAGTACATTTCAAAGATTTTAGGCCACATTTGTACATTTCTATACGAGCAAAGCAGGTTAAATCAACACAATGACGTACGCACCTCTCTCTCCTTCTGTTTCTGGTTCTCCTGGTCCTCCACCCAGGCAGCTCTGAGGATCTCCTCATGCTCCTCACACACTATGTAACCATCACTCCTACAAACACAGAGGACATGGGACAATTTGTGAAAACATGGATTAAATATAAATTAGTATGTAAATAATTAGAGACTTTGAAAATAATTAATGTAAATTAATCGTATAAAAATATCTGACACGAGAAGAAACATTTTGCCGATTTAAATGAATTTTGGTATATGACTGAATCAATGAAAACAATACATGAGCTTAATTTATTTATTATTTTCATCACTACAATATATTAATAAAGAAGAGCAAAGTGTTCTGCTCGTACCATAGGACACTAACAGGTGTGGATCAGCATTTGATCAGAATGTGCTTAGATGTTTTTATTTATTTTTTTCCTATAATTATATTCTTAATGAATTGTAAAAAAAAATAAATATTGTATTTCATTGTTTGATTTTATTTTTGTGAATAATATGACTAATAACTACAAACGCAAAAAAAGACAAGAAGTCTTTATAATGATGTGAATTTTATATATCAGCATTAATAAGTTCTGACATTACATCTAAGTAAATGCTAATTCTCAAATAGCAGCTTATGTAGAAATACATTTAAAAAGTAATTTCTACATTAGTATGGACTGCAAAAAGCTTCACTGACTCTTGATCTTTGTAAAAAAATAAAATAAAAGAGGTGTAAATAAAACAACTGGATTTGATTTTCCAAATAAATCCTGTGTATTATGTTTTGTCTTTTTCACAAACATTATTGTGAATAAAAGTATGTGACTGAAAGCACAAAATGACGGTTTAGTCTTACACAGCGTGAGAATATCCTCCGTGGAAGTCGAAACCTGTGACCGCCGGTGCAGCATCCAGGTCCAACTTCCGGGCCACGCGATGCAGGTTGGGCAACCTGAGGTGTACGCAGCCAACCGGCAACATGCAGGGTTTGAACAGGTAGACGTTGCCGTAGTCGTTGCGAGGAACCTGAGGGGGACAGAGGAAGATGCTCATTAGCTTTTTAACGCTCCTATTATCCTTGGGGTCAATTTGACCCCATTCAATGTGCTGAATGCATATTGCACATATTGGTGTTCCTCAGGGGTCAATCTGACCCCAAACTGTTTTAGCTGCATCTGTGTGTGACCTTAAAGGGCCCATGTTGAGCTAAACTGACTTTTCTGTACTTTAAACATGATAAAGTGTTATTAGGGCTTCATACACATGTCTAAAGTCTTTTTTCATTGATTCCCTCAATTGTTAGTTAGAGGGTGATTTGCTCCTTTCTTACTACAGGGTGAACACAAACACCTCGCTACAATTTGATGACGCGTTCCCACTTTGATGATGAATTTGACGCGGCACTGAGCTGGAGACGCCACGCCCCCAGGAAGCTCTCTGCCGTGATTGACATGTAAACAGACACGCCCACTAAGGTGAGCATGTCAGCATCCTTCACACAGTGCTATGTATGCATTTTCTACAGTCTATGTATGTACCGGTGAACGCCCCGCCCCCACGCTCTGTCTCATGTTCATAAAGCAGCATGAGCTCAGCGACAGAGTGGGTGGGAGGAGGGCGGGGCTTCCTCTGGCCCTACGTCACCGTGCAGGGAGGAGGAAGTCAGTGTCCCGTATATAGACACGCCCACTCATGAATATGCATAAAGGCCGCAAATCAGCCTGTTTGTGTAAAGATGCTCAGAGGCTAAAACTCTGGAAAACAGGCGAGTTTGGGAAAATAAACCTCAAATATTATGTTTTTAGGGTTCTTAGAATAAATGATGGTTGGGTGAAAAATAGCATGATATGGGACCTTTAAACATGCAGGTACAGAGTTGATACATAACATGGTGTATCATGGTGGGAGGAGACAATATCCTCATTTTGGAAAATCTCTTTCACAGTAAAAGTGACGTAGAGGAGGATGTGTCTGAGAGAAGGAACTTTATAGTAAATAACCCCAAATATGTTACAAAAAAGGAGATAAAGATAACTCAACTAACTGTATACTAAAAGTTTAACCTGATGGTGGCACTGCAGGAAAGGTCAAAGGTCATATCATCACCGCAACCAATAGGGTTCATACTCTAGTGGTCATACATTATTGATTTAGATGAAAACTATTAAAGATAAATTATATCTAATTTAAAAGTTTTGTCTGGTTGAAAAAAAAAAAAGGTTTATCCTGATGGTGGCGCTAGAGAACAGGTCAAGGTTTAATTATCAAGGGCTTATTTATATATTCAACTAATTAACAAAGTGTCAGACACAAAAACTTGGTCAACAAATTTTTTAAATTAAAAAAAAAGAAAAAGAAAAATCATTTTCTGGAGGCAAATGTCCCTGGTCAGATTGACCCCAGGGGTAATATGTGTCATTAATATTTGATGATAATAAGAGGGATAATAAAAAACAGTAACTTTTCACTCTATGGATATTGTGATCCAAAATGAATAAATATATAAATAACGTAAAATAATAAGACCCAGCTACCTTTCCGTCCACAGCGATGGGTGGCTGGTACTCCTCAGTTTGCCAATCTCCAAACAGAGGAAGATCTTTTTCCTCCTTCTGCTCCGACACCATCCTGGCCTTTCTGGATCGATTGGAGAAGCCTTTCACCATCTGACAGGAAAACACACAATAACACACATACACGTGTTTGTGTTATTTCCTCCTTACAGAGCTGTGTTTAAACACTCAATGTGTCAGCTTTTTTCTACTTGATCCCAAAAGGATTCAAATGAGGTTAAGTCACAATATTCAGAAAAATGAAAAAGCAAAGCCATTTTAGACAAGGAACAATTATTTTCATAGCACAATACATACTAGCGGTGTACATTGCCATCAATCTGATTTACATGTCACGATACGGTTTATCCCGATAATAAACAATAAACGATATGCATCTTGATATTAATAATTACAAATTTCACCTTTACAAGTGCAAAATGGTATGAAATTAGAGGTTAGACTTGGCCCAAAAAATCCAGCCCAACCCATTAACTTAAATTGTAGGCCAGAGCCTGAAGCAAACCCAACGTAAATCATTATTTTATTGAACGTATTGCTGCCGGAAAATTAGTAGCGTGGTGCCTCACGCGGCTGGGGGGGGGGGGGGGGGGTACACGCACCGCAGCTCTGCCCAAAAGGTATTTTAATGACGTGACTCGAGCTGTTATCAGTTTTACAGGCTTTAATGGAGGTCGTAGTAAGAAGCCAAAAATAAACAATCAAACACACAAAGAACCGTCTTACACTCACATTACCGTGGAAACAGAATTGTACAGTCGTCTTGTCCCCACTTACGCCCGCCCTTACCCCAGCCTCTCAGCCAATCAACACTCAGAACACAGGTAAACAAAGACACACATTGGCAGAGAAAGCTGCACGTAACTATGATGCCTTCATGACCATGGGAAATCTCAGCATCAGTTAACCACTGAATACACACCACACACAAGTGGAACATAACCAGAACATAAATAGAACCCAGTCTGTTATAGCATTCCAGACCAGACCAGGTGACCCGTGCGTGGAGCGCAGACCTGACTGAAGAACCAATCATATTTGTTCCCTGCGCTCCAGCAGCAAGTGAGGAATAAGCAAAATCAGCAAATAATTTTCAGTGAATGTGAACGCAATATCCCGTCCCACTACGAGCAGAAATCACTTTAGAAATGATACCACAACAATATAGAAGTGTTTTTCTGTTTATTAAAAAATAATATTAATGTAATAGAGATAAAAAAAAAAGACCCGACTCTAATGCATGACCCACATTTTGGGTCAGGCTGGGCTCGGGCTTAAACTCTAACCTCTATATGAAATACAATTTATTTCATGTTTTTAAACTTGCGAGAACAAGTAAATGGTAACTAACTGTAATTCAAGGAAATATCATCCCCACAAAAATCAGTATACAATGAGAATTTTATTAAAATGTAAAATAACTCTGTAACAAAGCAAAGTGTATCAGGTGAAATAACAGTGTAACCTTGTAAGGCTCCTCCCCCAGTCGCACAGTCCGAGCCTCCTTTAGCCACGTATCTTTAGAGTGCAGTGTGTGCACACAATCCCTGCAGACAAAGACATGTTACACACAAAATATGATCAGTAATCATAAATGTTATGTACGGAATAGTCTAAACAGATGCAAAGAATCTAAGTTTCATTCAATGATGAGCTTCATATTTAGCCACAGGCAAACAAAACACTTTAAAATGTGCATCAGGTTAGGTTAAATACTCACCACTAGAGATATATTAGCTAGAGTAGCGCTGTATAGAACTTTGACTAGATTTGTATCACCTACAGGTATAACTAAGAGTATGGTTAATGCTGCATTCAATATAACTCAGACATCAGCATTTTCCAAGTCAAATCATTTAAATTACCTTCTTCAAAGTGTTTCAGATGAGATAGTATTTACAATATAGGACGTGATTGTTTGTGTGATTTGTGGCATTTCATTGCACTTTTTCAAGTAGGAAGTTGGAAAACCCAGTTCTTTATTGTTTGTTTCCACACATTTGCACACGCTCCCTAAGCTAAAATCACACACTGGCCTTTTAAATAAAGCAGAGATCTGACTATCTACTTCCTGCTGGTTTTCAGTCTTATTTTGAAAGTTATTGGGTGATTACCAGGTGTGTTAAAGAATACACTTACACTGTACTAGTGGTGCAACGGATCATCATTGATCCGTGATCCGCACGGATCTCTCTCCACGGTTCGGCACGCACGTGGTCTGCGGATTGGTTGATGAAAAAAAACCACATCAACCACATGTGTGGTTCGCGCTCCTGGTCGTGTATCTGTGTGTGATAGTTGAATAGCGCACGCACATGTTTTCATGTTTATCCTCCGTCCATCCATGTCTTTTAAGGCTCTTATTAAATAAATAAGATGGCCATCCATGACTATTGTAAGAATTTGAAATGATAAACTCAGATCTGCTTTCTTTTCCTTCTTTTTTGATGATGTGGTTTTTAATTCACTCTCCATGTTTAAAAAACACTTCCTGTTTAAAGGGTGATGGTGTCATGCCTTATATTGCACTTTAATTTGTTTTTATATGATTCAAAATTGTATTTAGGCATTGGATTGACACCTCAAGTTAAATGTTTGTATTTAATGAGCAGAAAAATAAAATATAATAAAATAAATGGAGTGCAAAGTTATTTGTCCTGTCTTTTTCTTTTGTTTGTTCTGTTGATCTGTGACTGAAAACCGTGATACGATCCGAACCGTGAGTTTTTTGATCCGTTGCACCACTACTTTGTACCTCGTATAATCATGAAAGCACACGATTCGTGAGCGTTTGTCTGACCTGGAGTAGACGGGCTCCTTCCGACAGTATCCGAGCACAGCGGCGGTAGGAGGGTAGATGGCCTCGTACTTCAGCAGGTGTCTCTTTAGGGCGTAAAGTGGGTGGTTCTTGTACTCGGTAATGGAGATTGGCAGAGGTTTGTTCAGGAGTTTGTTCTGGAGCTGGGAGAGTAAAACACAAAGAAACAGCCACAACATTAAAACCACTCACATGTGAATCAAAATAGGTTTTTTTTTGGTTCCGTTAAAATATGAACAATGAGTTAATTTAAAATGAATAAATAATGTTTTAGTGTATGTATAAAATAGTGACAATGTGAACTTAAATAATATAGAATTATTTGACTCTAATGTATTTTGACAGGGTAAAATAGTTGTTTTTGTTAAAAGAGTAATTGTAAAAATGTGTGTTATACAGTTTTTTGTAACTACATGAATTCATTGTTTGTGTTTATGGTTTTTTACCTGAAGACTAAAAGCTATGCTAGCTGCTACATTAAAACAAAAGGAATACAGTGAAGAACCCTGGTGTCTGAGTCAGTCCCTAGTAGGGCTGGGTGATATATCGAGATTCAAGATACATCGAGGTTTCTATCTTGGCGATATAGAAATGACAAATACGCCTATATCGATTTACATATTTTCATAGCTTGTTTTGTTTTAAAATACTTGTTTTATGAGTCGCTTTCTAAATGCGTTCTAACCCACACCTTCCCCTAAACAAGCCACACTACAGAACTCACTCACACGTGCTGTCCCTTAGAGGAGAAAAAGACTAAAGTGGCAAATATTGTGCATCTGTTTGTTAATAAATGTGCCTATGTGGCATTTTACATCAATAATTTTAAAACCACAATTGTTTTTCTGAATTTGAATTTATCGTTAATTGCCAATTTGAGAAAAAATATCGAGATATGAGTTTTGGTCCATATCGCCCAGCTTATGTGTTTCTGGGTTATTCAAATTAAAAAGAGGTAAAACAACCCATGCACACCTGGAAGTCCCTTTTTGTATAAAAGTGTGCAACAATTATAACGACGGTACAGGTTATAAAGAGACAAAACAACAGAATAAAACCCTTTCACTGTTTGACCTTTAGAGCATCCAATTCAGCCCACAGGAGACAGTAAAAATGACAGAAATAACATAGATTGTGTAAATTACCAAATAATCCACTTGTTCAAATTCACAAATTTAATGAAACTCTGCAATATGTTTAGGGGCCTGCATTTTTACTTTGTTTATATCACATGTACGCAGTCATTTTTAATTGCAAATTATGGGAAGAACTCTATTTTTACACAAATCTGGCAATTTCTTACAAACAATTCTACAAAATTCCACAAAAAATGGGGACTGATATTATTTATGTTAAATTTGTTCTTTTTCCCGCCTAAAATCTGCTGCCATTTGAGATCAAACTGGTCCATATTTGGCCCATGAACTAAAATGTGTTTTACATCCCTGGTGTAGGGGCCCCTATGATTAACAGTGATGGCGAGAACCCTGATGTTAGTTTCAGATCCTTTTCATCAACATAATAATAAGTAATAAATCTATCAGAATATGATGAGAGACTAACTCACCTCCTTCTCCTCCTTTACGTCTTTCTCATCTTCTGGTCCTAAAAGCGGCTGAAGCGTCTCCTCCCACCAGCTCTCATCAACACGCCTCTTCCTGGACGTGGTCATCCAGGTGGGATCGTATTTCCTCCCTAAGTCCTTAACGAACCCCTCCTGGTCCACAGAGACCACGTAGGTTAGCGGTGCTGTTGCATTCTGGGAGCAGAGGTGGGGCATTCCCACTCCGTGATCCACGTCCACACAGACCCAGGAGGAGGACTTCTGCAGATACACCTCCAGCCACTCATCAGATCCTGGACCCTCCCTCTTTTTCCCACCACTTCTTCTTATTTTTGTTCCACTGCTCGTCATCTCCTCTTCCTCTTCCTCCACCCTCACTTCCTTCCACTCTTCCTCCTCTTTCACTGTTTTTTTTCCTCCTCCACTCTTTCTCTTTGTAGCTGCACTGGTTTTGTTTTTGCTCCTCCCTGCTCTCGATGTAGCTCCGCCCTCTGAATCTTCACTATCTACATCACTGACTGCTTCAAACTCTTCATCACTCAGCCTCTCACACTCTTCCTCTTCACTGTTGCTCTCCTCTTTGTAGCTGATCTTTGATGCAACACTGCGGCGTTTTAGGTTCTTAGGTTTGGGTCGTCCTTTTGCAGCAGGTTTATTATCTTCCTCATCCTCATCTTCCTCCTTTATTTCTTTTCTCCTAACCCTTTTTCCTCCTCTCTCAGCTTTGACTTTCCCTCCTCCCGCTGGTCTCTTGGTACCAGGTGACACTTTTGTCCCAGGAGAGTTGGTGGTGGACGTTTCCTGTCTGGATTTTGTTAACGTTCGACCACTTTTAACCTGAAATTAAAGAAGAAGAAGCCAGAATCTGTGTAACTAGAGCTTTGGGTTCTAAACTTTGTTCATGAAGATGCAAATTCACATATGACCTAAGTTTTAGTAGTTATAAACACGCATGAAATAAGGAAACAAATGCATATACAGACTCTGATATTTATGCAGAATGACTAAGTATGATGGCTTTTCATATATGGACAATGAATGCTTTACAAAATGTGCTCAATCAAAGTTCAATATTACTCAGATTAGGAGTTTAACGTCACACTTTACCTTAGTGGCTGCTTGTTTCAGAGGAATAGGCTGCAGAGAGAGAACCAATCTGCAGAAGAGCTGCAGAGACCTCAAGACCAAAAGAAACAGCTGCAGGAACAACACATTAAAACAGGCCGTCATCCAATGAGAAGGTTTCATTCTACTGTAGTATAAACACGACAAACTACCAACGTGAGTCATCTCCTGGTGATCTCTGGCGGAGAGGCTGGAAAGTCGCCTCTCCAGTAGAGCACGGGGGTCTGGACGCTCCTCACTGGGTAGGGAGGGGTTAAGAGTGAAGGTTGATCTAAACCTGAGGGAACAAGAAGACATAGATGAAAACTGTGTTCATTACACAAACACATCAGCTGAGAACCTCACACTAGATACAGGGTTCTCTCTAGCACTGATGAGTGTAGGGGCCCCCTATGTTGTGATTTTGAACCCCTACGCTGTTTTTAACCAGCGTAGGAGGATTTTCTGTTGTTTTTTCCTCTTTTAATCATTACTGCTGTGATAATTGTTGAACACTTGGACGCTAACCGGACTTCCAGGTGTGCACAAGTTGTTTAAACTCTCTTTTTAATCTGTATAACCCAGAAACACACAAATCAGTCACACTGTCTATTTAATACAGGCGATTGGCTCGGATGGCCCTGTCTTTACCTGAGGACCCCTGCAGCCACTAAGCTGCCCCAGATGTTGCCTGTGTGCATCCTGTCCTTGGAAACCATAATCACCGTCCAATATAAACAGTGTAGCTTCAACCGCTAGCGTGTAGCAGCACATGAAGGTGCTCATCAGGTTTTAACTCATAACGGATCATTCTACATGCGTGCACACAGATGTGAATAATGGTTGAAACCGGTTCAGGCTTAAAGAGACATCGGCTTCATTCGGCTTCGGGTCGTGTTCTTTCGGGCTCAGATTGGGTCAGGTCGTCTTTTTTAGGCCTGATTAAAGCTCTACTGTGTTCATCCTCCTCTTTGTAACCCATAATCACTGTCCAATATAAACAGTGTGCTTCATAATCTAAACAAAAACAATCAACTAAATAAAATAATTGAAAAATAAAAAATGAATGAGTTGCCACGCAATCCCCTACGCTGTGACAAATTCCTGGTGAAAACACTGAGATGTACTTGTTCTCTAATTTTGATTCTGGACTTTTAACCTTACCAGCATGTACCTGCTACGGGAACGTGAACCTGTGAACCTGAATATCAAGAAATGAGGAAAATTAGGCATAAAAGTAGTGAAAGCACCATTTGAGAAGTCCAGAGAGATAATGTTGGTCCATGCGTTCTTTGCTGACTGAGCTAAAGTGGGCGGGAATCAGGGATAGAGTGACAGCCAGCAGATCTGGTTCAGAGCACAGCTTGTTCCGGAACATTCCACTGGCTATCAGACACATGAGGTGGACCTAAAGGAACCATCAGAAAAATCAACAACATCAGTTCATTAACAAAACATGAGAAACAGACCCAGGACTGTGATGCAGCATAAAGGTGTGTGTGTGTACCTTGTGTGTATCGGTGTGTAAGTCCTTCTTAAAGCGCATCATCATTCGCCTCAAGTATGTCTCAAACTCTGCCTTCTTCTTCTGCCTGAGGAACAAAAATTAAAGCCAGAAAGAATCACTATTTTAAAAAACTATTTGTTTATAGTGTGTAATTATGCACAAGAGTTCAGTGTCTTTATTCTGAGCTGCAGATGTGAGTGCGTTGTTCTCTTCCTGATTTTATAACTCTAATTTCTGGGGAAATAACATTTTCCCACATTGAATATAACATATTAATGCAGGGTTTTTCAGCCTTGGGGTCGTGGCCCCATGTGGGGTCGCCTGGAAAGTCTAATAATTGTTAAAAACACAAATTACAAATTAAAAAATCTATTTTTTTCAAATTTAAAATACAATCTTAACTGTATTCTATACTTTCACTTTCTCAAATATGTATCTATTTAAAGGGGGTATCATGTAAAAATCACTTTTTCAAGCTTTATATCATGTTAGTGTGTCATTCCCTCCTGAAAAATATATGTCCAGTGTTTCTCAGATTGATTCACGTATTTTTAAGTAATCTTTAAATCTCCTCCATTTTCCTGCTGTTTTGCTTGAGGGGACGAGGCTCCGCCTTGGGGATGAGGCACCTCCCACCTCCTATGTGCTCTTCCTCAGTCCAGCCCGCAGCACCCTCCTCTGCAGATTTAGCTTCGAATTTACTTATTTTAAAGACTTTTCTATGAAACCCCTGGTTTATGTTGTCTGTACTCATTAAAAAAACAAAAAAACTGAGAATGCTATAGAATAAAAACATGATACCCCCCCTTTAAAATAAAATTCACTATGAAAATACATTGTATTTGTGATTCAATAAACCAAACATGATTATAAACTAATTCTAGAATAAAACAAAGTGTCTTTGGAATCACCAGAAATTTTTGATATCACGATCCAAAAAACTGTATTAATTTGTTCCTCATTCCATCATCAGGGTTCCTACAGCTTTATTCACATTCAATTCAAGACTTTTTATTGCCATTTGAAATTAAATTTAAGAACATCTTCACAGTGAACATAATTGGGGGAAAAAACACCACATCAATCGCCAAAGCAAACACACAAAAATACACACAAAAAAACTGACTAAAATAATCATAAATCAGTGTTGGACAGGTAATTTCTGTTACATTTCCATTTTCCCATAATGTTGCTAATTTTCTTTTTTGATTTAAGACATTTTAATGACAATTAAGGCCTTATTTTTAGATTCATAAATGTAATGCCTTTTAAGACTTTAAGAACCCTGCTCATTTAGTTACAAAATAGTATTTTAGTTTTTGGGCTAAACTGTAACATACAGTATATAAGCATTATTTACTATTATTAAAGCCTTACTTCTTTCTGACTTCAGGGGTCTCGATCTCTATCTCCACAGACTCGTAGGGTAGAGCAGGATCAGAGGGTTCAGATGGACCCAGTGGTTCAGACAACTCTAAAAAAACAAAACATTTTCACCACTGTTCTACGTAAAGTAATGAAATAATTAAATTAAATAATAACCATCCAACATGATTTCTGCCTCACCTTCCACTTCTTCCCAGTTATCCTCATCTTCTTCACTGTCATCCTCCACTTCCTCTTGTTTCTTATAACTCGTGCTGACTCCACGTGGCGGGGGGGACATTTCCATGTCAAAGTCGTCCTCGCTGTCCTCGTCCTCTTTGGTTGGTGACTGGAAGTATTTACTGGTTGTAACTGTGGACGTGTTTCGTGCGTTGCGATTGGACAACAGACGAGGGGTGGGTTTGACTTTCCTCTTCAGCTTTTCTTCTTCTTCTGAAGCATCGTCATCGTTATCTTTAACAGACACAAAGACACAGGGTTAGAAACATGGGGATTTTGATTTAATTTCATTTTAGGACAGCTAAAACGTAATATTGCTATATCAAGTGCTTCTGTATACACAAATTAATCTTTATCTATCTATTAAAGCGAGGACCGTCTGTCTGTCTGTGTGACCTCCCTGACACAGTGTCTGTTCGAGCTGAAACTTTTTGAAAAGCTGTGCATCCATTTTTTTGGACTTATTTGGTGATTACGTTTCAAAACGTTCATTTTCATTTTATTTTGAAATCACAGCGGAATCAACGCGGGTTACACCAGACGGAGGGTTAGACCGGAGAGTGGGGAGGGGCGTCTGAGCAGCAGCCCTCACACTGATATACTAGCAAAGCCCTCAAGTGTCACACATTTCTACCTGATGTGAGTCACTGAGTGCGTACATGTGTGTGTGAGAGTGAATCCACGGAGGAAAGATGGACAGGTAGCGAGTCTCACGCATGCACGCACGCTATCGGGGGTAGGGATGGGAATCAAAAACCAGTTCTTTCTGAGAACCGTTTCCCAGTAATCAAATTCCTAGGAATCGTTTGTTTGCTTGTATTTCAATTCCGCTTATCGGTTCCTCTTACGTCACTAATACGTAACAATAAACTCCTCCAGGTCCTGTATATTGTGTTTATGCTAGCACCAAGTGAAGCTCCTCCCACCATATAGTTGTTTGCTGCTCAGCGCAAAAAATCCACCTCCTCCACCCACAGCTGTGCTGTCCTCCGTGCTGTGTTTGTAGTGTCTCTGTTGCTACACTAGTCACAGTCCTCATAACAACACACACACACACACACGCGCGCACACACACACACACACACACACACACACACACACACACACACACACACACACACACACACACACACACACACACACAACACACACACACACACACACACACACACACACACACGTAACAACAGGGACGGCGTCTCTGAAGGTCCATTTATAGAAATGTAAACAAAGGCTAAACTAAAGTTTTACAGCTTAAATACATAACAATAAGTGAAGCTGTACTTTTGGATAATATGTTTTTTTACAGAAGAATTATTTGTTTTATGTCTGAATTAGTTTTGGATCAAATTGTTCAAGTTCAAAAGGAGCACTGTAAATATTCTCAAATGTTTGTAGCCAAAATGTGTCATATGTTGTAATAATAATAATAATAATAATAATAATAATAATATAAATAGATCTGATATCCCTGCAGGAAATTAAAGACACAAAGATGATATAATAAAGAGTTAAAGCAAACAATCCATTTGTATTATTTAATTCCCTCACCCAATGAGAATCAATAAGAGAATCGTTAAGAAATCAAATCAATAAGCAGTATTGATAATGGAATCGGAATCACTAAATTCTTATCAATTTTGATCCCTAATGGGGGGTGAATCCATGCGCACCAGTCCAACGAATGGGTAAATGAACGCGTACCCTGCGCCTGCACGTCTGCTCTACATTTCCCATAGACTTAGCATGGGTACACGGGCACAATGCACAAGTCACGTCTGCATGTGTGCTTGCAGACGTGTTAACGCATTAATGTGTTAACACGTCCCACTCAAATTAACAAACAAACATATTAATGATAAATATGGATTTTTGACCAAAAGAAGCAAAAATAAATAGATAAAATTAAAAAAAATACTTACATACTGCAGCTTTAAATAATTTCTTTAACGCACTTCACTATACTACTAAGTTACATTGATGCTGCAGCCAGTCTGAATCTAACTCATAAACCACAGTAGCTATCAATAGTTTAATGATTCATTTTAATAGGAATCCAATGAACAACAGCAAATATTAATTTTGCCATCAGAATATGGATGTATTTATTTATTTTTAATAAAAAGTGTAATTAACATGTGGTCATTCTTATCAGTGTCTTCAATGCAAATATAAAACCAAACATTAAATATGACAAGAACTACAAATTAACTTTATTCTGTTAAATTACATTTTGTGTTATATTATAATTTTATATGTATAAACTATATAAATATATTAATATTCTTTTTTCAGTTACGAATAATAAATATATTAATTTTTATAACTACATTTTGTTCCGTGTTGTTAAACGTTAAGAGTGAAATGTTTTTTTTTTTTTTTTTTTTTAACCAATTAGGTGAAATTTAATATTTCACAGAGGTTGAAAAACCCTGGATTAGAGGATTTTATGCACAATATCCATCATATGTATCCATAATAAACTCATTCCTACCTCTGTCTGTTGTCTTCTTCTTCGCCTTTAGTTTCTTTGTTTGTGTTTGTGGCTGTCTGTTTTCTTTCCTCTTCGCCATGATAAACTCCTTATTTATGAACTATTTATGAAGTAAACTACAGCAGAGAACCAGGAACAGTTCTCAGTCTCCACATGTCGTGTTGCATAAGGACCAGAACCAGAGTTTTCATAACATCTCACACTGATTGTTCACCACAGTCTGTCACTGCACGATCCTTTCAGTGCATGCGCGACTGCGTCTATATCCGGTTCCGGTAGGCCTGATTTACGGCAGGTCGTGTACTGACTGTCACCATGGCGATAGTGTGGCTTTGGATTTTCCATCGCTTGAGTTTGGTTACATTAGGTTTAGTTAAAAAATAAGGATAAAGGTAAAGTTTAAAAATATATAGAATTAATGCAGGTATTAAAAAACTCCGGTTGTCACTTTTTTTCAACGAGTTAAAACAATATTTAAATATATATATATATATATATATATATATATATATATATATATATATATAATTTTCTGCTTGGTTTTTGATTTTCAGTGTTGTGTATTGTGTTTTGATCAGTTTTTCTATTTTTTGTTAATGCAAATCATAATTTTTTAAAAAATGTTTATATATATATATATATATATATATATATATATATATATATATATATATATATATATATTACGACTTTATTTACATCAAATACATCAGTTCACAAAACCGCCAATTTCAATCTCTAACTTTTGTTATGGATTTTAGTTTCTGGTTGGATACATTAAAATGTAATAAAATGGACTTGTTAAGTGCAGCACTTCAGTTTTTATTATTATTATTATTATTTATAAATATTCTGTATACATTTTATGTTATTATTACGTTTGTATCTAAGTATTTATATGAAGTATGGTAATATGAACACTAGGGAGCAGTGTTGTACTACATCTGATTTTTTTTTTTTTAAAGCGCCAATAAATAAATAAATAATGAAAAACCCCAAACTGAGCTGAAAAGTTTTGTTTTGTGCCTTAAAGTGTGTGTGTGTTTTGTCTTTTTTAAATGTAGGAAGATAGCTATTTGTAATACAACTATTATTTTAATGGTAATGTATTTGTTTTGAATTATTATTTCATTTTTATTACGAAAACAAGGAAATAATTAAAATTAAATTAAACACACCAGAGGAAAGAGGTAATCATAGAACACATTTAATCCAAAGATCATTTAGAGACAAATACTGTAACCTATAGTTAGTTAAACCAGGGATTCTCAACTGGTGGGTTGGGACCCAAAAGTGGGTCGTGGACCTGTACTGGCTGGTCAAAAAATAAATACTCTCATGTTGGACTCAATTGTTTTTTACTGTGAGAGAAACTTTTTATTTGACAGGTACGCTGTGAAATGCATGTTGCACAGGAAAACAATATATACTTATGTTTTAAACAGCTATTTTTAAAAAAAACTTAAAAAAAAGTGGGTCACGATTTAATGACCGTGGAAAAATGTATGGAGAAAACAGAAATAATTGAAACTCTCAGCATGTATTTCTCAGTGATTTCTGATTGTTTGTAAGTGTTGGTGTTTGAAAAACAAAAGCACAGCTGTTATAAAGAGGTCAGGATTTCCAAGTCTCCATTTGGCTGATACAAAAACGTACCAGAATAATTCATATCAGAGACACTCACAGCCATCTGCTCATAATAACGTCTATTTATTCTCATACAGGAACACTTTTATTTCATAATTAGTTGAACAGCTAAAAAAAGAAGCACACCTGCTTTGAGCAAGCTGGAAACAAATGCATATATTTGATTTATTTCTCTGTCATCAAATGTCTTCTCATACCTCTGTCAGTTTGAACTTTTTAACATGTTCATCATGCACCAGACTGTAATTTAAATTAATGAGTTTTACCATCTGCGGTAACTGCAGGTTTCAGACGTCTTGCCAAGTCGACGGATGCCAGTGAATTTTATGGACAAAAACGTAAAAAATGTCCACTTTGTATTTAAAAACAACTAAATTATATATGCATTTTTCTGCTGAAATCATGAACAGCTTTGATACATGAAGATTCTTCAGATCACTATCTTATTGATGCATTTCATTATTTTACCATCTCATAAGTCAAATGTGGAGCATAAGGAAAGTGATGGTCACAAAGGAAATTCCAAGTCTGCAGTAAACTTCTCTCTCATGCACGTTTGTCAAACTCGAGGTCCGAGGGCCAAGTTCGGATCATCTTGTCAGACCCGCAGGAAGATTTTGTTTACAGTAAAAATTACAGCAAAACAGGACTTTTTGTAAATTACCATCCAAGTTGTCAATCAAATGGAGGTTACAGTACAACATTATTTACAGTAATATTAAATCACAATTCTTTTTATAAACCTGGAGAATTCTTGCAAATTGCCCCACAGAATTCTGACAAATTGCTTTGCAAATTTTGAGAAAATTTGTTGCAAAAGTCAAGGAATTTTCAGGATTTTGTTTGAATTTGTGCTTTTACTTTCACAAAAACATGGATTTTTCTGGTCAGGCCCACTTGAGGTCAACTAAAATGAGTTGGTTGGTTGGATCTCAAATTTAATTTTTCGGGGAGTATTTCCCATTTTGAACAAAGGTGAACTTTCAAGCCCCACCTGCGCCCATTGTCCCGGAACATCTCTGCGCCAAATAGCACGTCACACGCTCCCGAGAATACAAACGAATGACTCGGTTCCACAGAGCAAAAAAAGGTCTCATAGAGGCTCTAGACATCCGCTCATAGAATATCATGTCAAATTACAACCTGATTCAACGAGCATTAATGGAGGAGTAGCCATTTGAAAAATAGGGCCCCCCTGGCACCCCATGACACATACGAAGTAATGGGCCCCATTTATATATTGGTATGTGTCAATGATTTGGTACCACCAAATGTTGCAATATTTGACTCACAAATAAATGAGAAAACAACTTTAACGGAAATTGGGGTGTGGCCCCAGGGCCCCTAATCAAATTGTGTGAGGCATAATCGTAATCTACGTTGAATTCCCTTTGAAACAATATATCACATGACTATGTTCCCATAAATTTGGAAATTACGTGTTGGTGTTGCTGTCAGTGATACATAACACTACTGGTCTCACTGGGATCAATATTAAATTAAAGTTACTTCAATAATAAACTTGAATCAATATCGCAATATTTCTCAACTAGCCAGCAAACCTCTCCCTGGAACAAAAAATAAATAAATAATTCTTCATTATGTTTGTTTGTTTTGTTTATTTATTTCATTCAAGACATTAAAACACATTATTTTAGACATTAACACACATTATTTCTCCTCCATATTGAAAAAAAGAAGAAAAGATGAAAGAAAAGGAGCAGAAAGAAGTTAAATATATAACATCTGCTCCCTCCATGAAAATAATCTATTACATTACTATTATTTTAGTATTTTTTTAACTTTATTATTAAGACATTTCAGGCGACCCAATTTTGTTTCAGGCGACCCCACATGGGGTCCTGACCCCAAGGTTGAAAAACCCTGACTTAATGTCTGGTTCGGGTCTGCTGAGTGAACTGTTGGGATTGTGTGTGTTTCACTTCAGAGAGTCGCCTGTCACTGATACAGTCAAACAGCCTCAGACTGACTCACTGCAGTATGAGATTTAGTCTGTAATTGTAATTGTAATTGTAATTTTAAAAATCTGTTGCTGTCGTTATCTTAACTGAATCGTAATTGAGTTTAGATAATTGAGTTTGTAATTGTAATTGCCATGAAAATTCTATAAAAATCATCAATTATAATCAAATGCAAAACTGGGAATATTATTATAAAACAAATAATAAATAATTATTGAAATATCTTCCAGATCAAGCTTTCCCACCAATATTTCATTGGTTATGAAGCCTAACAATGTAACCAATAAATAGGAAATAAATTAAAAGGACATATATTAGTTTTTAGTGCATTTTACAGCTGATTTAGGTCCCGTTAGCATTAGAGATGCTAACAGAAAGCTAACACAAGAGGAAGGTTCTTAGGTTATTTATTTCAGGCTCAGTAATTGTGATAAAGTGTAATGCAGAGCATAATTGTAATTGACTTTCATAGGAACAAAAAAAAATTGCAATTTAATTGCAATTGCAAAAAATGCTGGTCAATGTAATTGTAATTGAGTTGTAATTGAACATGGGTAATTGAAAACGTAATTATAATTGAAAAATGTAATTGACCCCAACCCTGGCATGCATCATGCATATGTATGTGGCTTTTGCATGCCTTTGCATTAATGAATGCATTTGTGTGTGTGCGTGTGTGTGTGCGTGTGTGTGTGTGTGCGTGCGTGTGTGTGTGACAGGTTCTTGCTTCATGGTCTGCTGCACGTGTGCATGCATTTCTTGCCTGTAGAGACAATGTGAGCTCTTGAGAGTGTGCTTTTACATATATTTAGTTCTGTGTGTGTGCGTGTGTGTGTGTGTGTGTGTGCGTGTGTGTGTGTGTGTGTGTGTGTGTGTGTGCGTGTGTGTGTGTGTGTGTGTGTGTGTGTATACGGTAAGAAAACTTAAGTCCATGGTCTAGTGCGCTCTGCTCCCAGCGCAGTGCATGGCTTCCATCCCTATATGAAATATCACAACAGTCAGATAGGAATAAAAAGCCATACAGTGCAGTAGGAAGTACTGAGGAAATACTATATATACATATCATACACATGCACTTAAGATAGAAATAAATCATATACATCCAATAAAAGAAGGAAAAGGTCACACGTTTAGGACAATTCTTGATTCTACATAACGGGTAAATAGAAAAAGCGAGGTGTCTCTGTCAGGGAATGCATGAAAACCCCATCACAGATAAATGACGTGACGCTCGCTGGCTTCAAAAGGGCAGCAACAGGTTTGAAATCAATGTGCTTTGATCTGTTCACACTCGTGTCTGAAAGGCTCCATTTGTCCATCTCTCACAAGCTTCCAACACTAATCTGGCTTTTAGAAAAAGTTGAATATCAAACACTGAGAAACGTTGAAGTTAATCCTTCAAAAGGCCATATTTAGGCAATATAAAATCCTTTTTTGGGATAAAAGGTGATACACCTCTCTTACACAGCGTCTGCCACCAGATGCCAAAAAACCTACAGAAAAAAAGGAAAATGAAGGGAGGACAGGCTTATCACAGGTAGAATGTTACATAACACATCCATGACAGTCATTTGACAATGTTTTTTACTTTCTTTATATATGTTTCTATAGCAAAAATACAATTTAATTTGGATTATATCCAAAATTGCATACATGACTAGCACTAAATGTAATTTTTGTCATCTCAAAGTCACATAGGTTAGTTTTTACATGAATCGAGAGGTGATTTTGGAACAAAAAAATAAAAAAATTTCACTAAGCAGAAAACATGCTCAAATGAGAAGTTTTTCAGTCGTTGTCGGATGAAATTCAAATAAAATTCAGCAGCTGCTGAGGCAGTAGTTTAACTTATTAGAAAAATGATTTTTAAAATCAGCTTTGTTTGTTTTGTTTTGTCTCATAATAATGAGATTTAAACCCACCTCCTTTCTGTCTTTCTGCTTTTTTTTTTACAATCCTTACAAGTGGTATTATTATGTTTTTGTGGAGGGATAAAACCTAAGAAATCCTTTCTGTCTCAGATTAGGAAGCTTCACAACTTGACGGAGCGGCTATGAAATAAATCCAATTACCAGGCTGTCAATCAGAACACTAATTAGTGCGACTCCGGCAGACGAAGTGGCATCAAAAGCAGGAAACTCGGAAAATGAAATAGAAACGAAAACAAGGAGAACACACACACACACACACACACACACACACACACACACACACACACACACACACACACACACACACACACACACACACACACACACACACACACACACACACACACACACACACACACACACACACACACACACACACACACACACAGAGAGTGAGAAAGAGAAAGAGAGATGGAGAAATTAAGTACAAAATACACCTGGGGACAGCTACCACAAATAGCGCTAAGTCTGGTTCTCACACCACACGCAGACGATGTGCTGCTATTTGTGGATCACGAGGAGGAGTCGCTGAGGGTGGAGGAGGGATAAGGAAGCAGAGAGCATCCAACGCACCACAGTCAGAGCTGGGAATCAGTCGACCTCTCCGACCTCTCCATGGACGTCCAGCTCGGAACAGGTGGGCTCCGTGTGGTGCTCTCCATCCCCAGAGGAATCCGTCCACGTTGGCTCGGTCCGGCCGTCCAAAGCAACCGTGGATGGAGCGACACCGGCGTCCTCTATGACCGGCCCTTTACGCATCTGTGCGTATTTCCATTCAGCAGCAGCAGCAGCAGCAGCAAGAGGAGCAGACAGAGAAGGAGAGAAAGTGAGACGACGACCGAGAGGGAGGTGTGGTGGAAAAGGGACTGGGGGTCTGGTAGGCACAGGAAAGGAGGGGCAACACAAAAAGAAGGGGGGGGGGGGGTTGATCATCATACCTGAGCAGGAGAGACCTCCCTTTGCTCGGCCCCTTTCTTTGTGTGTGTGTGTGTGTGTGTGTGTGTGTGTGTGTGAGGGGGGGGAGGCTTATGTGGGCTCAATGACACGCAGTGTTAATAAAAGCTAGGCAAGCAGGACTGAATAGGGCTTTTTTTCTGTCTCATTCAAATACAGCCAGAAAGCACTTTCATTCTGCTGATAAAGTAAAGCATGTGTGTGTGTGTGTGTGTGGTGTGTGTGTGTGTGGGGGGTTCTCTCTCTTCTGGTGTCTTGTGTCTGGCATTTACACTGTGAACAGCCAAAAACAAACAGGCAGATGGATGTCCAGCCTGACAGAGAAAGAGAGAAGTGATGAACTGAAGCCTCTGGGGTCAGGAAGAGAGGATGAAAACAGCAACAAAAAAAAAAAAATCACAAATGAAACAACAAACAAGTTGTAGTTTTTGTGAATCGAGACAGGTTACGCACCTGCTTCGAATATAGATGTAGCTACGTAACACACACAGGTTCACATGAAGATGGGAGGAGGACAGAAAAAAGAGAAGAAAAGGAGAATAAGGGGCAAACATTGAACGGGGTAAAGTCGAAATACTTGCTCTCCTCCTCCTCCTCCTGTTCTCAGGGGCTCTGCTGGAGTTGCATTCCAATGCGTCGCTCTCAATCCCTGTTACTCCCAGCAACACGGCTCCTTGATCTGGTCCCACGTCATGCAGGGCAGAAGAAGAGGAAAGGGTGGAGGGAGGAGGTGAAGGTGGAAGCCTCGGGAGGGGAATGGAGGACAAGATGGATGAGAGAACGAGTAAAACAGGGGTGTAGAGTGAGTGTGGAGGTGAGCAAAAAAGAAAGAGAGTGGATGAAAGAAAGAGAAAAAAGTGAAACAGGAGATAGGGAAGGAAGGAATGGATGAATGGATGTGAAAGATAGATAGAAAGGTGGGAGAAATTATGACTTCAGAAGAGAAGATGTGTGGCAGAAAAAGTGAAAAAAAAGGTTGAGAAGTCCCAACACTAACCCACTTTTTCATTACAGTCATTTCCTCCTTTCAGATCAGAAAACTCAAACTCAACAAGTAAAAACGTATTAAAGACACATTAGCTGTGTTTCCATTACAGCTTTTCACAAAAATAAAAGTGATGTTTCTAAATCTCAACAAAGTAAAATTGCACTTTGAACGTGTTTCCATTGAAGGTTGTTTTGGAGCTTCGTATCTTCAGTGAGATGTCATCCTCTGACACTTCTCCAAACCTTCTTAGAAACACTCTGCATTCTTTTGTTGTTTCACGTCTAATGTGACACTAATCATTTTAAAGTATAATGTTAAGAAATGTTTGGGTGTCTTCTTTGTCCACTCGCACCGTACCATGTTTTCTCAGAGAGGAGTGGTCATGTGACCAGGTACGTCACGTCATGTGATGTGTAATTGCGTAAAAAGTATCTTTATTGAGCTTTTGTGATAATCATCTGAAAAATCTCCTCATGACATCGAAAAACTTTTAAGCAAAATTGAGTATTTTTCACGTTTTCATTACCAGTTTTTATTGATCTATTTAGATTTTGAGCATTTTCAAGAGGAATGGAAACACAGCTACTGTTTCTTTAACGTGCACAAAAGTGGTCAGAGAATGTGTTTGAAATGTCATACTAACTCATTATTCATACTAACGAACTATTCATACTAACTAACTATTCATACTAACGAACGATTCATACTAACTATTCATACTAACGAACTATTCATACTAACTATTCATACTAACGAACTATTCATACTAACTAACTATTCATACTAACTATTCATACTAACGAACTATTCATACTAACTAACTATTCATACTAACTATTCATACTAACGAACTATTCATACTAACTAACTATTCATACTAACTATTCATACTAACGAACTATTCATACTCACACACTATTCATACTAACGAACTATTCATACTAACTAACTATTCATACTAACTATTCATACTAACGAACTATTCATACTCACACACTATTCATACTAACGAACTATTCATACTAACGAACTATTCATACTAACACACTATTCATACTAACGAACTATTCATACTCACACACTATTCATACTAACGAACTATTCATACTAACGAACTATTCATACTAACACACTATTCATACTAACGCACTATTCATACTAATGCACTATTCATACAAACGAACTATTCATACTAACGAACTATTCATACTAACAAACTATTCATACTAACGAACTATTCATACTAAAGAACTATTCATACTAACGAACTATTCATACTAATGCACTATTCATACTAACGTACTATTCATACTAACACACTATTCATACTAACGTACTATTCATACTAACAAACTATTCAAACTAACAAACTATTCATACTAACGTACTATTCATACTAACGAACTATCCATACAAACTATTCATACTATCGTACTACTCATACTAACGAACTACTCATACTAACGTACTACTCATTCAAACGTACTATTCATACTAACGAACTACTCATACTAACGTACTACTCATACAAACGTACTATTCATACTAACGTACTACTCATACTAACGTACTACTCATACTAACGTACTACTCATACTAACGCACTATTCATACTAACGCACTATTCATACTAACGCACTATTCATACTAACGTACTACTCATACTAACGTACTACTCATACTAAGCCTGACGTCAAAATGAGTATGTAGCGCGTTCCAATTAGATAGTATGGAAAGTACGAGGGAAATAACCAGATGTAAATTACTTCGGGACACTAGTCATACTCAACCGTCCCATGATGCAACGCAAGCAGAACATACAATTGTCCTGGGACCGGCTTCAAGCTAAAAATCAAACATTCCCTTTACAAAATAAAAGCATCTTTTCTCATCTTCCATTAGTTTTAAACTATTTTGTAAATAGTGCTCTTGTTTTAAAGTTAAGAGGAAGTTTAGTCAGTAGCACAATGGAGGGTCTCCAATGGTGTTTCAGTGAGTTTTATGGATCAAATGAGCACATGTTGATATTCTACTTGGTCACTTTCTCACTTCAAATGTTTCCAGAACTTTCAAAGTAAAGGTGGAGAATCAACAGAGATATTTAGCCTCAGTGTGATTCAGGTTGTTGTCCAAATGCATCTTGGGAAACTTGCTGCAGGATCCATAAACAACGTGTTGGAAAAGGGTGAAGGTTTAGGAACTACGTGATGGGCTCTAAGTGGTTATGGAGAACTACCAGAATATAGAACTACACTTAAATAGTTGTGAGGGAGACAGATGTAAAGAAAGAGGTGGGAAAGACTGAGGCAGAGGCGGAGGAGAAGGAACTGAACAAGTTGGCAAAGCAAAAGAGAGCAGGCTGGTAAAGAGGTAGCAGGTCAGAGTGATGGCAAGGGAAGGGAAGGACTTTTATTTTGAAGGTGGGAGGAGAACAATGAAGAGAAGGAGAAAAGAACAGAGGCATGAAAGTTGTACAGTAGAAAACAATTGAGTAAGGATGAAGTGAGGAAAGCTTTGAAGAAGCTTGATGATATATCTGTAGAATATAAATGTTTAAGGAGGGCAGGAAAGTTGCTGACTCGACTGTTTACCTCAGTCATGGAAAGTGAGAGGATACCTTCACAGAAATAAGGTGAAATAGCTTTTAAAAAGAAAAAAAATGTGTATAGTTCCTAATAATCCTAAGAATAATCATTGATTTTAAGTGACGACACGTTAAGTTCATAATGAATAACGTCACATAAAAAAAAAAATAAAAAAAAACTTTATTTACATTGTTCCATTATTACAAGGTTTCAAACTACACATTAGCCTCGAGGTGTGGAAATAGATCCAAATGTAAACGAATAGAAATAATAATAATGATAACAATAAATAGATAATTTACGTAGTCAGTATGGTTTTAAATAGTAAACACGGTCCGTAATTCAACATCACTTCAGGTACGTCACAGCAACAGGATAACGCAGGATGAAAGTACGACGAAACGAACAAACTATGGATCGTATACATAAACTGAATAGATATTATGAAAGCTAAAGGTCAATTTATCACTAGAAATGTTATCAAAACAAAGCTAAAGCCACAAAAACTTAATATATAGCAATTTCCAGTGAAAATTTTTACGAATGTCCTCCATGTTTTCTTTTTGTGAAACGGGATGAGGAGGTGGTCACGTGACCTGACGTATGCCTTATAAAAAACAACGGAAAAATGCGTAGGACGTCTATGCGTTGAGCGGTGGACAAACGTAGTCATCTACGCTATGGAGTGAGACTGTGTTGGATACGTCCAGACCTGTAGTTAATAGAGGAATGAAGGTATTTAGCCGTAGCATGAAGCAGAGGGAAAGAGTTGTGGAGGCTACGATAAGAAAAGAGGTTAAGATCAGTGAGCATCATTTTTAGCTTCAGGCAAGAAAAAAACAGCACTGATGCAATCTTTACATCCAGAATGCTAACGGAGAAGAAGTCTAGAGAAGGTCACACGGAGCCACACTGTGTCTTTGTGGATCTGCAGGAAACAGATGATAGCGTGTCAACAGAGAGAAAGGAAGACTTTAACGACTGGGGGTCAAACATCCAAAGCTGATAAAAACAAGGATACAGCAGGTCCCAAACCAACGGGCTGCAGACTGGTACAGGTGCGTGGAGCATTCTGCCAAGAAAAATATAGTTTTGAAGAATTTCATTTTCTGTATATTCCAGCAATTTTGATTTTGAGAAATTGACAGTTTGCGCTCGTTGGGTTTCATAATTTCCATAAACAATAGTGGAAACGAACACAGAGATGAAACAAGGTTTGAGCATTCATTACTTTGTTTTAAAGTACTGCTAAGTAGAGGTGTTCATTTATTACCATATAATCTGACAATACAAAATGATTCACGATACAATAAATCGCAATATGAATAATTACAAATTTCCCCTTAACAAGTACAACATGGTATTAAATACAATTTATTTCATTTTTTTTTTAAACTTGCGAGAACAAGTAAATGCAAACTAACTGTAATTCGTGTACAAACATAAAAAAAAACAAGTGGTATGTTTATCAAACTGTCGTGTTACATTTTTCAAGAAAGTTTAATTTTTGCTTCTATATCATTTTTGATTCTGTTAAGTTTTTAAATTCTTTAAAAAAGAAAGAAAGAAAGAAAGAAAGAAAGAAAGAAAGAAAGAAAGAAAGAAAGAAAGAAAATAACCACATACATCTATAAATATGTTTTATGACAATAAAATGTGATCAGCTGTTCCAGCTAAAATGCATTGAGGAGTGACGTAGTTTAACAATCTCTGATGGTGCGTTCACTGACACCCAGTGAACGTAAGTTTACGTACTATACTATTGTTAGCGACATTAATTTATTTATTTATTTTTGTTAAAAAACATGATTTCAAGAATCGATTTGGACATTTTTTGGATTGATACGATAATTGCGCAGTGAAATATCACAATATATCGCCAAATCTCTATTTTCTTACACCCTGACTGCTAAGGGTAGATCTTTTTTTTTTTGCATTTGAAACATACTTTTGAAAATGTTCTGAAATTTCAAAATGTCATTCACCAGGTTTGTAAAACTCATTCTAGTTAACTCATCATATTTCAAACAGTTTAATTATTAATGGGCTCGAGCAATCTTTGCATTTTTGTCAAATAATTACATGCAAATTACAGCTGAGTTTATGTTAATTTAAGATACTGGTTTTTACAAATGTACTTTACAGTTCCGCCATCTTAAAATCACATGATTGATGATGTCACACGGCCCCACTTCCTGTAAACATCCCATTGTTTTCTATTGGAGTGAAACATTCAGCCTGATTTTTAGATCATTTAGCAGCTTTTTAGATTATTTTGCAGTTTTTTCAGTCAAAATGACAATTTGTGCTGCTTTTAAACAATCAGGAAAACTTAAAGATGTTGATGCAAACCTCTTTTGATTACAGGAAGAGAATAAAAGCAGTTGTGACCCGAAAAATTATCTATGACTGCATGGGGCGACAGTTCCAACTGGTTGGTAGTAGACAATGAAGCAGAGAAGAAGAGCTCAGTGCGCTGACACGCTCTGGTGGCTGAAGTTAGTGAGTAATCCTAGACAGTCCATTTTTTACTGGCGCAAAATAATGCATTTAGTTAGACATAGATCTTCTAAAGGCTCAAACATACTCGCACAACAGACTCAGCGTGGACTGTCCGTTTTCCTCAGAGCTTACATACTTGGGTGCACCGCCGCGTAGTAGTTTCCATTAAAATCCTACATGTCCCATGATTCTTAGCTTCTCTGTAGTCCTTGTTCTCCTGGCACGTGTTTTAAAGGTGTCGCTACTGTCGTAGCTCGTCTGCGTGGGTCGATACGACGCCGAGCAGTGTTTTGTGTGACACCAACTACGCGGAAAAGTAAGTGCAGTAGTAAAATCTGAGCTTTGCATTTAATTGACTCCACAAGGAGTCCGCGCGGACTCTGCTTTGAGGGTGTACACCCGAGTATGTTTGAGCCTTAATTAGTTTCACACCACATTTGTAAAAACAATGGAGGATCTCTTTAACAGCAAATAATTTAGCCACAAACTCCTGGGGCTAAACTATAGGATATTTCATTTATGTAACTTTGCTCTGCAGTTTTGTACTTTGTGCAAAAATCATGCCATTGGTCAACGGGTTTGATTGACATGGGTTCAACTGTAGGCTGTAAATAACATCAGTATGTACAAATGTACAAATAAAAGGCTGAAAGCCAAGTGTCCAATGTGCAGCAGAGAAAATATGTTGCTTCCGTACATGAGGAAAAAGGCCATGAATCAGTTACAACGCTGTCTCAAACTGTCCCTCTGTAGTAATCTAGTGCGCACAGAAAAATAAGACATTAACCTACTTTTAACAAGGCAGTGGTTTGATTGATGAAATACAGCATTCATAGATATTGTGCTCCTTTAGAGTCAACATTCCCTCCGTCACAGCTATAAAGCTTACAGCAAACAGGATTATTGCAATTGGTATTTATTGATCTGTGTGTGAAGAAGAGTGGGGGAGATGAGAATGGATTATATGAGAAGGGTAACTGGGGTTAAAGGTCACTCCATCTCTAGTTTGAAGGTCAATATAAAATTGTGTTCACTTTTTCTTCCGCATTTCTGAGCCAAGAACAGATAAAAATCATTTATATGAGTATTTACATTTAGACTGTGAATGGTTTAAATCAGAGAGAGAAAACGTTTATCACAGCGGGGCCACAAAAATATGTTTGTTTGATCAGAGGGTCACATGATCAACATTCATGTCAGCGTTTAGAATAATGAGTGATCTGAGCATTAATACAAGAAAGTTTTTTTAGTATTTTTCTCTTATTCTGTGTATGTTTATTGTTGTCTTGCTTGTTGTGAGGCTTTTTGTGCATTTCTGTTGTCCATTGGTGTATTTTTCCTGTAAAATATGTTTCTATGTTTTATATGTTTTATTGGAGTCATATTGTGTATTTGTGCTGTCATTTTGCATTTTTTGGAGTAGTTTTTGTGTCTTTCTGTTGTCGTTTTTCTTTTTTTTTTGTGCTGTGGGTTTTCAGAGTTATTTTTCATGTTTTTCTTGTCTTTTGTTGTCATTTTCTGTAATTGTGTATATTATTCCTGTTGTCGTTTTGTTCATTTTTGTAGTAGTTTATTGTGAATTTGGATTATTTTCTGTGTTTTTCTCGTCTTTTACTGTATTTTCCTGCTATGTTGTAATTCTTTGAATTCTTGCTCTTGTTTTGTGCATTTTTCTGTCATTTTGTACACTTACTTTGGGAGCCGCATTAAATTAGGCCGAGAGCCGAATGTGGCCCCCGGGCCACCAGTTGCCTATGTCTGGTTTAAAGCATGAAACCAATTAAAAGAGAAAAGAGTTTTAAGAGCACAAAGCAGGTGTGAAGGTCAATAAACTTCCTCATGTTGACGACAGCCACTGAGCTCCAAATGTCAGATGATGTCACTCCCCGAGTCTTATTTTAAACCTCCAAGACTCCGAAACTCCCAAATGAAATAAAGAGCTCTGACCTCCATTTTAATTAGTTTTGAATTAATGAGCATCGTTTGAATTTGGGATTGTTTTACGCTTGGTTTTGCAGCTGCTGTTACATCCAGGAATGTTTCCGTACAGAGAGAGTCAAAAAATCTGCAGACGGTGCTTTTTCTTTAATGATGGGAACTTCCCTGCAGAACGCAAATTATTTGTTGGAATTTATTTGAAGAAATAAAAAATTAGGTTTTTGTTTAACATTGAATTTTTCTTATTTCTAGAGGATAATTAGCCTTATTCATTAAAGGCTCAGTAATTGTGATTGATTGTAATTGAACTTTAGTAACTGAGAACGTAATTGTAATTGACTTTCAAAGGGAAAATAATATTAAATAATAATTTTATTTAATTGGAAAAACTGCTGGTCATTTACCAGGTTTACCATAATGAGTAGTAACTGAACGTGGATAATTGAAGACATAACTGTATTTATGGTCCGAAGGCCAGAAATTGCTTTTATTATTATAATTTTAAAAATGTAATTGACCCCACCCTGCCACATAATATTACTAAGACTGAATCAGTGTTTCAGCCAAAACACAAACTGAAATAAATGTGAGGGAATAAAATAATGATTAAGGTATTTTAACAAAAGACAACAGAAGCTTTCATAATAAAACAAAAACCTGCTTAAATATTATAGATGTATCCTGTGATGAACATTTATTTTCCTCATCTTAATCGTTTCTGATGAATAGATTTAATTGTCCTGGTTATTATGACACAAAAACAATAAGAGTGTTTATTTTCATTGGAAACATTAATTCTAATCAGATAGAAGTGTTTATGTTGTGCTGTGTTTAAACTGATTACATATTGTTAATGGAACTGTAGTTAATTTTTAATTACTAAATTACTATTCTATTATCTTTACCTCTGTATAATAAACCATGAGGAGTATTTTTCAGTTCTTATGGTTCAGAAACACTTTGAGGTTCAAACTAAGTTCTTGGCAGGAGAAAACAGCAATATTTATCATAATTAGCAAAGTCCTAAAACAATGAATTACTCATATTAATTATGCCAACAGGATATCTACTGTATATACCGCCAGATGAAAAAAAAAATAACACTTTCTTTTTATTCCAACACATTTTTGGTCGTGAAACATTTATTTATCAAATAGAAACAGAAAAATCCTTTTTCTAACTTCTTCTCTCTACATGATGCCATATGCATCTCCAATAAGGATGAAGAAAATATATATAAAGTTCTGAAAACATTTTATGTGAGAAAGTAGAATATCAACATGTGCTCATTTGATCCATAAAACCAGAGCTTTAGTATAATCTGCCTCCTTATTTGATTGGATCCAGCACCTCATTTTTAATTTTAAATAAAATGTTCCCAGCACCTCATTTGCATTTAGGTGTTTTGATTAAATGTTGACGCATTATATTTGGACACGTGTCTTTTATTGAGTTGAAATCACTGGAAATTTCATTGTAAACACAAAATTCAATGTAAAAACTAACTCGAGCCACGCACATGATAAAGTGTGATTTTTAAACATTTTTGTCTTGTCAGCCTGGAAGACGATAGAAAAATGGCTATAAAAGAAAAGCAGTTGGATTTAAAAAGATTTTAAGCCAATAAGTGAAACTAAGCCTGAGGTAAAGGTTGTTTCTGTGGAAATCGCAGAAAAAAAACACTGTCGGAACAGCACCCGGAGTTTGTTCCGGGACCTCATGATTTACAAATGAAGCACTGCCTTAAACAGTGCGCTGACATGCTCTGGTGGCTGAAATGAGCGTGTAAATCACTGACTGTATTACAGGAAGTCACCAACCTTTGAATCTTTTAGTGGCCTGACAAGTAGTGATTACAGTAATTCATTCTTCTATCACAGCCCATAGTGCACAGGACAGCAGAGGTTAATGAAACTCAGGGTTCTGGATGGTCTAGTAACATCTGGAGAACCCAGCAGGATTTAAACCAATCACCTGTGCATTATGTGTTAAACAGTGTGTGAAGCCTGACATGGTGTTCTGTTTGCTTTCTCCTGCTTTGGAAACATGTTATATGTAAATGAACAGGTGATATTTACGTTAGTTTGCTCACATGGAATGAAAACTGTAGATAACAGGTCAGTGTGTGTTTTGATCATTGAATTTTCCTTTTAAAAAAAGAAATCTAAAAACAAAAAACATGTTATTTGATTTTTGTTTTCAAATTGAAAAAGTAAAATTGAAATTAAAGGCATAATTCTTTATTAGGGTCAAGAAGGGAAACGCAAACATTTAAAAATGTTCAATTTTTGTTTCTAAAACCAAAAAACGGAAATACCAGAGGACAGATGCAAAAAAATGCCCAATTTTCATTATGGTGAGACCGGAAGTTGTTCTTTTCAAAATAAGAGCACAAGTATGAAGACACGTCTGTTTTTCCGGCACCAAAATACATGAATAGTGAGGATGCAGTAAGGCCGCTGTACTTAATTATATTTATAGTTTCCCTGCTGTTTAAAATGTCTTTGGAACCGTACTCTGAATGTATTTTTGAATCAGTAAAACAAAACTTGTCATCTGCAGAAATCGCTGCAAATATATTGAACCAAAGTGGGAGTGGAAGAGGTTTATTTTAGTAAAACATGTAAAGAGATTTTGCACAGAAAATGGTTTCATGTTTAATTTTCTGAGCAAAATCTCTGACGTTCCAACAATATTTTAAACAGCAGGAAAAATATAGAGATAATTCATGTATTTTTGTCCTCATTTGTGCTCTTACTTTGAAAAGAAAAACCTTTGGTCAAAAGTATTTCGTCTTTTTGGTTTTATAAACAAAAATGAAAAATCAAACAATTTTTAAATGTTTGATCCTGATAAAGAAATATACCTTTAATTCAAATTTAGTTTTTCAATTTGAAAACAAAAGCACTCGTTTTTTGTTTTTCAGTTTATTTTTTTGGACAATGATTTATACACAGACTGACCGAAACACATCAGCATATTCAGTGTTGTACTAAAAATATGGATTTGATGACGCATTAGGCAGCAATGAAGCATAATTGAGATTTAAACAATCGCTAACAAACTTGTAGCATTCCATCTTTAAATGATGAGAGTCTGTGTAGAAAAGAACAGTATTTTTATGGTATATGGATTTCTTCTTTTTTACATCAAAGAAAAAGGACACTCAAGCTTATTTAAAAAAGCCTTTGAAAATGTGTTTTAACAAGCAGCTTTATGAAGAGAAAAGGAAAGATTCTGTGTCGTCCAGATCTGCTTTTTCAATGGAAGACGACAGATCAATGCAAAGAAAGAAAAGAAAAAGAAAAACGATACATCTTTGGAGCGTGTGATCCTTTAAAAAAAAAAAGAAATGATGGAAAATTAGCTTTTCCCCTTGTTATACTTCCTGTGTACGGTGTTTGTGGCACTCACTATGATTATATCCAGAGGAAGTGGGGACAGAGGGGACGGTTGAGGAAAAGATTGAAATAAACAATGAAAAAAAAAAAAACAAAAACAGCGCTAAATGAAAATCACAAGTGAGCACGACAAAATAGAATAGCCTGCAATAGAACAACATGAAATATGAATAAGACCCTTGATGATATTCCCTCTCGCTCCACCAGTCAGTGGGACTTCATTGATATTCAAGGGAGATCTTCCTTTCTCACAGCACATATCAAAAGCCAGTGTTATGATCAATAAACAGACCATGGGAATCAAAGGTTTTTTTTTTTTGAATGAGCATTGGTCATTTGCCCAGAAACTGTTTGGAAGTGGGAGTCAGCTTTGAAGGCTCTCTCTCCGATATGAGTCAGTGGTTGCATTTACTAGAGAGCAGAAAATCTGATTTCTTAACCTTTTTTTGTGTCAGCTGAGTCGTTGATCCTCACGTCTCTGTCTCAGCAGCTGAGAATATAAGACGCCACGGCGTCTCGCTCCGGCTTAGACGGCCTCGGAAAGATCGGCCGTGAAAAGGGAAAGTTGGGATTGACTGTAAAAGGGTTGATATCTGCTTGCTGCCTCTGAACTAGAATTATAACCTTGCAGAAATAACATATTGTATAACATCACAGAGGAAAGGATTGATTAAATCAGGGCTGTCACACTTGTTTTAGATCAGGGGCCAAATACACAGCAGTTTGATCTCAAGTGAGCCACAGATTTTAAGGAGGAAAACTAGTCATTTCAACATTATTGTGCCATAGTTTGCACTTCTACATATACATAAAATAGAAAAATATGTAAGAAACAACCATATCCTAGCAAGAATTGATAAATATCAGTCCCAACAGGGTATTCAATTTAAATTTTCTAGATTTTGTGACCAATTTCTATTTAATTTAATGGAATATTGTCATAATTTGAGGAAAATTGAAGGATTTTGTTGGAATGTTGAGTTTTTTTTAACTGATTAACATGAAAAATGACTGCAATCATGCAAATATTGTTGAGTTTCATTTACACAATGATTTCTGTTTTCTCTGTCATTTAAACCTTCTCCTATGGGCCAAATTGGATGCTCCAAAGGGCTGGATTTGGCCCCCAGGCCATGAGTTTTACACATGACACAAAAATCCTATAATTACAAATTCTCCTGTTATCTCAGAGGAAAAACTAGAATTAGTAAAAATATTTCCCTGACCTGTCTCAATAATAATAAGAGTTTATTATAATAATAAAAAAACATGCATGTCAAATAAAATGCTGGGTTAAATCGTACGTCTGGAGTCCAGAGGCGTGTGGAATTAATCTCCCTGACAAAGATGATATTTTGAAGGCCTGTCAAAATGCTGTGTGGCATTGAAATCAACCTGCAGAGATTGAAAATGTCCTTGAGATGCCACTCTGAGCGGGAAGCCTGTCTCATTATTTGTAATCCATGCAGCATATCTCAGAGTGTGACAGCATTCGTCTGCTGGTCCACCAATAGGTCCAGACTCAAGAGTCAAAACCAGCTTGACGGATCTCATGACTAATTCAACACAGCAACAATATATATCAAATTGTGTGTTTTTTTATTGGTGTACCTCAACTTACAGAAATAAAAATAAATCCTGTTGAAAGGAGAAAAACACCGATTCTGTCTTTAACATGTTTTTGGTGCTTTTCGTAGTTTATACATTTGGAAATAGGATATTGTTTTTTCATTTTAGTATGGTTAGTATGATATGGATGATGAGCGTTCCCACTGAAATATACTTCTACGTTTCCCAAGATGCATTTGGAACCTACAGATTTAAAAACCTGAATCACACTGATGCTACTGTAAATATCTGTTTATTCTCCACCTTTACTTTGAAATTTCTGAAAACATTTGAAGTGAGAATGTGACCAAGTAGAATATGAACATGTGCTCATTTGATCCATAAAAATCATGTAGACACATTTCATACCGACGTTTCTGAGATTTTCAGAGACCCTCCATTGTGCTACTGACTAAACTTCCTGTAAACTTCAAAACAAGAGCCCTATTTACAAAAGAGTTAAAAAAAACTAATGGAAGACAAAAAGAGATGCTTTTATTTTGAAATAAGGATGTTTGACTTGGTCCTAGAATGATTTTACGTTCCGCTCGCAATGCATCATGGGATGGTTGAGTTAAAAAATGGCCCCATACAGTATACATACGGGTATTTCTCGCGCACTCAATCTTTTCATACTATTTAATGTGAATGTACTACATACTCATTTAGACGTCAGACTTAGTATGAATAGTACGTTAGTATGAGTAGTGCGTTAGCATGAGTAGTACGTTAGCGTGAGTAGTACGTTAGCGTGAGTAGTACGTTAGCGTGAGTAGTACGTTAGTGTGAGTAGTACGTTAGTGTGAGTAGTACGTTAGTGTGAGTAGTACGTTAGTATGAGTAGTACGTTGGTATGAGTAGTACGTTTGTATGAGTAGTACGTTAGTATGAGTAGTACGTTGGTATGAGTAGTACGTTAGTATGAGTAGTACGTTGGTATGAGTAGTACGTTGGTATGAGTAGTACGTTGGTATGAGTAGTACGTTAGTATGAGTAGTACGTTAGTGTGAGTAGTACGTTAGTGTGAGTAGTACGTTAGTATGAGTAGTACGTTGGTATGAGTAGTACGTTAGTATGAGTGGTACGTTAGTATGAGTGGTACGTTAGTATGAGTAGTACGTTAGTATGAGTAGTACGTTAGTGTGAGTAGTACGTTAGTATGAGTAGTACGTTAGTATGAGTGGTACGTTAGTATGAGTAGTATGTTAGTATGAGTAGTACGTTAGTATGAGTGGTACGTTAGTATGAGTGGTACGTTAGTATGAGTAGTATGTTAGTATGAGTAGTACGTTAGTATGAGTAGTACGTTGGTATGAGTAGTACGTTAGTATGAGTGGTACGTTAGTATGAGTAGCAAGATTTAGACAAGACCTAACCTTCCTCACTGATGAATCGTCCTATGACATAGGGTGAGTATCCAGACTGATGCTAAGGTTCTTCTTTAAATGACTGGTCTGCATTTCTCAACCTTTTACTTATTTCATATCATCAGGTTTCTTATACGTAGACCTTTGGAAATTCACAGAAATGATTCTTAAACTGGCAGAACCATGATGGACACGGTTGACCTTGCAAACGCCCATGGCCGTCTGGCATTTAGTTTGTCGCTATGAGTGCTCAAAGGTACTCTGCAGGGAAGTGGTCACATAAGAATCTGTGGATTGTTTAAGGTCATCAGTCCAGGACCAGGTTTCAAAGCAGAATCGGTTGCACAACTTTGGATAAAACTTTGCCCACAGGCCTCAGTGGGTCAGAACATGTCAACAACCAACATCTACTTCACAGGCTGTGGAGTAATCAACTACACAACTGAGAATGGCTTTTCTCCACCTATAGCTACCTGTTTGACACATTTGGATAAAGTCACTTTGATGATTACTAATGTTGTGCCGAAACGATACTTGTATCAGGAGGGGCCCAGATACAGCTCTAAAAGGCTAGCATTGGTATTGCAAAGTACTGACGATTCACACGACGATGATATTTACAGCATCAAACTCTTCTTCAAACGCAGCGCCTTGTGTTTCTTTCTCTCTGACTCACTCACTGCTGCCTGATCACACCAACACGTATAGTTACTGACATGTGATTACAGAATCTATCCTGGTCAGTTCTGGTCAGACTACCCTAAGCAGGCCAGATACCATCACCAAGGTCTCTGCTAGCTACTGTTATGACTACCGCTATCAGCCACATGCAAAACCCTGAGAGGACAGAACAACATTCAGAATCATTGACACACACACACACACATGCACACACGCACACACACGCACACACGCACACACACACACACACACACACACACGCACACACACACGCACACGCACACGCACACGCACACGCACACAAACACACGCACACGCACACGCGCACGCACACGCGCACACACACACACACACACACACACACACACACACACACACACACACTGAAAG
>NC_041050.1:37924486-37971986 GCF_900634775.1 Gouania willdenowi | reverse complement strand
TACTATACTATACCCATACCCATACCCATGCTATGCTATGCTATGCTATGCTATGCTATGCTATGCTATGCTATCCTAAGCTATGCTATGCTATGCTATGCTATGCTATGCTATACCATACCCATACCCATGCTATACTATACTATACTATACTATACTATACTATACTATACTATACTATACTATACTATACCATACCCATACCCATACCCATACCCATACCTATGCTATGCTATGCTATGCTATGCTATACTATACTATACTATACTATACTATACTATACTATACCATACCCATACCCATACCCATGCTATACTATACTATACTATACTATACTATACTATACCATACCCATACCCATACCCATACCCATACCCATACCCATACCCATACCATGCGATGCGATGCGATGCTATACTATACTATACTTTACTATACTATACCATGAAGTTTCATTGGTATCTTTAGTGATCCTCTCCTCTTGACTTTAAGTTATATTATACCCATGCTATACTCATACTCATACTCATACTCATACTCATACCCATACCCATACTATACTATACTATACCCATACTATACTATACTATACTATACTATACTATACTATACTATACTATACTATACTATACCATACCATACCATACTATACTATACTATACTATACCATACTATACTATACTATACCATACCATACCCATACCCATGCTATACTATACTATACTATACTATACCATACCCATACCCATACCATGCCATGCGATGCGATGCGATGCGATGCGATGCGATGCGATGCTATACTATACTATACTATACTATACTATACCATGAAGTTTCATTGGTATCTTTAGTGATCTCTCCTCTTGACTTGAAGTTGATTTTAACATTATGTTTTCCAAATTTCAAAAAAGAATCTTTGACCATCCATCCATCCATCCATCTTCTCCCGCTTAGCCGTTTCCGGGTCGCGGGGGCAGCATCCTCAGTAGGGAGGCCCAGACTTCCCTCTCCCCGGCCACTTCCTCCAGCTCTTCCGGGGGGACCCCGAGACGTTCCCAGGCCAGCCGAGAGACATAGTCTCTCCAGCATGTCCTGGGTCTTCCCCGGGGCCTCCTTCTGGAGGGACGTGCCCTGAACGCCTCACTAGGGAGGCGTCCAGGGGGCATCCTAATTAGGTGCCCGAGCCACCTCATCTGGCTCTTCTCGATGCGGAGGAGCAGCGACTCTACTTTGAGCCCCTCCCAAATGACTGAGCTTCTCACCCTATCTCTAAGGGAGAGCCCAGCCACCCTACGGAGGAAACTCATTTCGGCCACTTGTACCTGTGATCTTGTTCTTTCGGTCATAACCCAAAGATCATGACCATAGGTGAGGGTTGGAACGTAGACCGACCTGTAAATCGAGAGCTTTGCTTTTTGGCTCAGCTCCCTTTTCACAATGACGGACTGGTGCAGACTCTGCATCACTGCAGACGCCGCACCAATCCGCCTGTCGATCTCTCGCTCCATCCTTCCCTCACTTGTGAACAAGACCCCGAGGTACTTGAACTCCTCCACCTGGGGCAGAACCTCATCTCCAACCCGGAGAAGGCACTCCACCTCCGGTCGAGAACCATGGACTCGGATTTGGAGGTGCTGATTCTCATTTAGTAAATCTTTGTGATTTACTAAAAGTAATGTGACAACACTACACAAAGTAACGTAACGTTATGGGACAAAATACACAGCACAACAAACTCCACGTGATATTGCATAATGTAGCTCAATGTAAGAACAAAGCATAGTGTAACACAACACGATTATGTCACGTAATAAAGTAATGTAACATATTGCAACAATGCATCTTGTAATAATAAAAACAGGAGCTGTGTAACTGAAATCAGATGTACTATAACCATAATACAGTGTATTTCAACACATTTCAATCCTTAATTTATTTTAATGTGATATTTGTTGCCCTAAGCATGTGGACTGAGGCTATAATAAACATCATATTCGTGTTTGTCTCCAGGATCTCTGTTAAGAAGTTGTTCTCAGCGCACACAGGGGGGCAGACGTCATCTGCTCTGTAACTGATCTTCTTCTACAGAACGTTCAAATAAGCTCCTTTAATTCCAGTTTTCACACGTTCAAAAAGCACATCTTTGTTTTGCTCCACCTCAGATGTGAAGAAGCTGATTTTCATCTTGGAAAAGTTTCTTTTCTTGCTTGACCTCAATGGGCGGGACCTCCAAAACAGGAGGGCATTACCGCCGGATGTATAAACACCCGATAATTTGTACGATAGTATTGGACAAATGTATCAATGTTTGATAAATCACACGTTGGTCCTGTTGTACGACCGAATTCAATATTGCATACACGTGTATTTGTTGCTACCGATATCACTCCGATCCAATATCAGCATGAATCCTGCATACTTTAGAAAAAATTATTAATTATATATTTTTTACTAAGTATTTCGTAGTGTGGAATGCTAGAAAAGGCTTGATCAATAATAGTCAGCAACAGTAGGTATGAGATAAACTGACCCATTTATTATTAACCAATGGGTTACATAGATTATAATCTTAAACATAAGAATATTCTAATAAATAAAAATAAATGAGAAAGCCCAAAGAAAAAAAGAAAAAATCTATTAGAAGACCCTGAAAAATAATGTCAATAAATCCAATAAAAACAAATTATGTATCAAAGAGTTTATATACAGGCCGATATATAGTGTGATACTTGTTTTATTGCTGATATCGCACCAATATCTGATATCAATATCCGATCGGTACACCCTCAATTTAATATCAGACTTTAGATTTGTAGGGTTTTTCTCAGAAAAGGAAAAAGTGTCAATCATGTTTCTTCATAAAACTCCTTGTACAATAATATACAACCATAAGCTACAGCAATTGTACTATCAACAACTGACAATTGTCATTTTGCATGTCAAGGCGTTACCGTGTAACGTAACACTACACGTCACAACATGACAATACTCAACCTAATATAATGGATGTTGTCATGATATGACACAGCATAAAACCAATATAAGTCACATGGCATTATGTGACATAACCCCATCATGGCCTCCTGTATGTCTTCTGTTCCAGTTAAAGAGACCTGACGTACTCGGCTAATGAAGATCCTCCTTTTATCTCACTGCACCATCCATCCATCCATCCATCCGTTTATCCATCCATCCAATCCTTCCCAACCCTTCTGCTCAGACCTAATAATCATGTTGGCCATCTCTGAAAGTAATGCAGGAGCAAGCCTGCAGCTGGTCCACACACACACACACACACACACACACACACACACACACACACACACACACACACACACACACACACACACACACACACACACACACACACACACACACACACACACACACACACACACACACACACACACACACACACACACAGATATCTGCGTGTGCAGGTTTTATTTAGGACACATTCAGCCTTTGATTCATTCCTCTATAGGAGAGCAGAGCAAAGCAAAGCGCGTCTATCCATCATTATATAACACACAGCAGCAGCTGAGAGAGAAAAGACGACAGCTTACAGATAATGCTCGCCTTCGACGAATGGGAAAATCATGCTTAATGATGCATTACTATATGTCGTATGTGGAGTTTTCATGATCAAGAGTTATTTCAGGTTTATTTTGTAATCTTTTTATCTGCATGTGTGCAGGTGTTCAGTAGATATTCCTCCAGCATGCATCAGCGTACATTAAGTATTTATGAAGGCGTAATACAAGGCCATGTGAACAGATTGTATCACGTGCAGCAGAGTGTTTGCTCACTCCCCCCCACCCCTCCTCTATCTGCCTATCACACACTCTTTCTTTCACACACAGACACACACACACACACACACACACGCACACACACTCACTCCCTCCCTCTTCTTCACTGCTCTGCTCCCATCACACACTCCCTCGCTATCTTCTGTGCACACTAGCGTGCATTGTTGTTGCTCTCTTTTCCCTCTTCTTCTTTTTTGGTGTAATTATTTTGTAGTGAGATTTAGTTACAGATGAACCATAATGGCTCCGCTCTAGCCAATTGGATTACTGATGATTACTGATGACGTTTATTGCAGATAACTAATTAAACATTTCTAAAATCAATAAGTAACAAATATGTATGGTAATCTTAGGAAATTCACTTTGATCTCCTGACATGTTTCGACTGTCAACTGCCAGTCTTCATCAGAGGTGTCTGCTGAACGCTTTGATGTTTCCTTTGAAGTTTCCTTGTCTTCTGCATAGTAATTCCAGCAAAAACTCTAAAAAAAAAATAGTAAATTCTTTTTGACTTTGCTATTGAAAGGAATTTTGAATTTTTCACAGTGTAGTGGGATCGCGTAGTGTCCGACCAGCGTGAGTGTTGGAGGAAAATGTTGAAATGTATAACTCTCTGATGGTCAAATTTTGTGATGTCAAGTGAAAGTTATACTTATTTTTAAATGTCATGATGAATGTAGTTAGAGAGGTACTCATGCTTGGTATATGAATACTTAGAGACAAGAAACAACATTTTATTCAAAAGAAACACCTTTCAAATTTAGATTAGGTATTATATGGGACCCGTAGCAATATTGCGGACTGTTATGGACACGGGTCCTCCCAACTCATTCATATGTTATATGTTTAGCGGTTGAAGCGACACTGTTTCTATTGGACGGTGATTACGGTTACCAAGCAGAGGACGCACACAGGCAACATCGGGGGCAGCTCAGTAGCTGCAGGGGTCCTCGGGAGCATCCAAGCTAATAGATTGTATTAAAAAGACGGTTGACTTACGTGTTTCTGAGTTATGCAGATTTAAAAGAGTTAAAAAGGTAAAAAAAAACTGGTTGAAACACAGCGTAGGGGGCAACATCACACCATAGGGCAGGGGTGGGGAACTCCATTCCTCGCCTTTTGGATGTGTCTCTGCTCCATTACACCTGAATCAAATGAATGGCTCATTATCTGCTTCTGCACAGCTTGATGACAACACATTGGTTTCAACCAGGTGTGTTGGAGCAGAGAGACATCTAAAAGTCTCAGGAATCAGACCCTCAAGGACTGGGGTTCCCCACCCCTGTTCTAGGGGATCAAAATCACAGCGTAGGGGACCCCTAAGTTAAACCATGCTGGCGAGAACCCTGTATACATTTTAAATGATGTTTCTGAAACTAAACAACATCTTTTTTTTTTAAGTGTGCAGGAGTAGTGGGTACATGGCTTCAGGTTAAACGTCTGAAGGGGTACGGGCTGTGAAAGGTGTGGGAACCACTGAAAGCAGGCATTAATACAGAGTATGTGAGGTGGCTGAGGGGGTGGAGGGGGCATTAAAGTAAGTGGGAGGCTGGAGCTCGGTGGCAAACAAACATCAAGTGAAGCTGAGATGGAAACATTGAAGGAAGGAGCTTGAAATGAATAAACAATGTTGAATACAGAGAAAAATGTTTCATAGCCACTTTAAACTAACATTAAAGCCTAGATCATACATAATTAAATGAAGTTTCACTATATGTTTGTACACAGACAGATTTTTTCGTACACTAAAGTAAACTTTTAAAAAAATAATTGTTATATGTTTGATGTATAAAAAAAGAAATCAAATAAATGTATTCTGTTACTCCATAATTTAGGTAGAAATCAAACAGAATTTTTTTAAAGGTTTTTCTTATATTTCATATGTTTTAGGATTGATGCAACTTTTTACTTTCTTTGATGATGAAGTGTAAGAAAGACAATTTCAGCTGAGCTCCATTCCTCACCAGTAATTTGTTTCCACAGTGCTTTGCAATTGTCATAAATTGTATTACTGCCACTTAACGAAGCTGTCAATTGTCACAACTTCATTAGGTGGCAGAACTGAGTGAGAACGTTTCCTCCTGTAGCCATGAGATGTGAAGTTTGAGCGTATTATCCAGCAGTCCATCAGTCTCTGTCCTCTATGATGGTCTTATGCAGACACATGTTATTTTTGGAAGCTGGATGGTCTGAAATGAGGGGTGCACATGCTGTAGCTGAAGGTGGTTGAACACAGACATGAACATTGAAGAACAGTCATGTGGAGACAGGACCATCTATGAGGGGGAATAAAGGGGAGAGATTTTTGGGGTCCATCCATAAAGTCAGTAAAATGATGGTCCATTGTTTTATGAATCTGTGATAACCATATTTATTTATTCATCTGAATAATATCCACTGTTATCCATGAACGTTTATTGTTAATATAGCCATCTTAAAGATGGAAAGCTTTGTTTTAATCAGAAATAAAATGCGTTAAAAGAGACCAAAAATAGTAGAAAACCTCAGAAATTGGTTAAAAGTTGCACATTTGAGTGGCCAAAAACGGACAGAAAAAGTGGTAAAAAGGGATCAAAGAGTCAATAGTGGAACATTTAGTTTTAATTGGCAGATAATGTGCATGACAAATGTATGTGGTTAAATGGGCAAAAGATAAGCATGAAATATGGTGAAATGATATGACAATAATGGGTCAACATTTGTAACTTTATGTGGTAAAAAGGGTGGAAAGGGTTTATAAGTGCTGAAAATGTCTTGAAAGTGTAAAAAATGTGCTGAAAAAGCATTTAAATTTGATGGAGAAGTGGCAGAAATGGGAGCAAAAATCCATTAAAAGCAGCAAATATATGGTAAGTTTGGTTTAGTTGCAAAAAAATGGAAAAAAATAGGCAAAAATACGCTCAAATTGTACAAAAATATTCTATTTTTGAAGGAGTCTGATGAATCAACACACATTGTGTGTGTGCATGGGCACGGCGTCGCTTTTTGAACATTATCAATGACTGACAAGTGTAGGATTTGCCGCCCCTGCTATTTATTCCCTTTGTACACTCTGAGTATGACAGACTAACGGTTGTTTGACTCTAATTCTAGCGTTTGCTGGGTGGTGCACGAGACTCTTGAGACTCATTTTCACTTTTCATTGCTGTGTGTGAGCAGAATGTGTGTTTCTCAGTGTTTTTTTCTTTTTTGCATGTTTCTGTGTGAGTGTGATTTCGTTTTTTCACCTTGTGTGGATGGAAGGCTGTGGCTAATCATAGTTGGTGATTGAGACATTTTGATGGAATAGTTGTTGTTTTCTTTCTCAGATCAGCTGAAGAACAAACACTAATAATAACGTCCACAGAGGGTGATTATTACAAGCTGCTCTTTTAACCTTTTAATAATGACTGAGTGCAATGGCCAGTGTTACTGTCACCTTAGTGTAATTAGGTTGCTTTTATGGGTATTTGTAGTTTTTTACTATATTTCTAAATCAATAAAGTTACTTGTACTTAAGTAGTTATTTGTTGCACCCAATCGTTACAGAGTAAATTAATATTTTTTGGGATTATTGTTTAAATGATATTATGTGGTACATTGAACATAATTCCTATGTTCTTAGTCGTGTTATTTCTGATCACTTTCTGTGGTTCAGGTTGGGTTTTCTACCTATTATGTTGTTACCCACATTTAGCTTTTAGAGTTCATAAATGTAACTATATACTTAGAGCCTGAAGATGAAAAACATTTAAAATCAGCAACAAACACATTACATCAACAACAACGTGACCAAAAATCTCCCTCTCAGTCATACACAGTAGAGAAAAATAAGTTCAGGGGTCAAATATAGAGCAGTTTGAACTAAAGTTCAGCCTATAGGTGCGGAAGAAAAACGTCCATTATTCATCCCAGAGGGAAATCGCTTTTGTTGCAGCCACTTAAGAAAAAAAATCACAAATAAAAGAATAAAAAACGTTTAACAAAGACGAAAGAAAGAATAAACGTTAAATAAGTGTATAATTACAGTAAGTAAAAGACTGTTAAAATAAGGATCAGATACACACGTATTACAGTAGTAAAATATAAAGTAGGATAGATAATACTACTACTCCTAATAATAATAATAATACAAATTATATACAACTATGATACATATATTTACAACAATCAAGCTGTGAGGTTACAGTGATACATTATACAGGGAGGAATGATTTTAACGCTAATGTGCCTTAGTTTACACTTCCAGGTATAAATGACATGTAAAGATTTTAAGGCACCAACAACATCCATTCATTAGGTGACAGATATCTGTCCTTGTACAATATTTACATTTCCTTGATTTTGTGACATTTTTAACTCATTTTGGCAAAACCATGTGGAATATTTGGAGGAAAATTACAGGATTTTGGAAAATATTAGTGTTCTTTAAACAACTTGAATTTAGAAATGACTGCCATCATGTGATATAATCATTGGAAACCTGTGAGCCACGTGCAATGGTGTATTTGAAATGTTTTAGCAGGTAAGCTGTGTTTTAATACACCGCGGTACCATTACTGTATTTATCTGAAAAGTCCTGTCCTGGTTCCTGGTTTTTGGCGTTGATTCCTAGAGAGCTGTGTCTATCCCCAGGGCTCAGAGGGGATTTGTGAAAGACACCAGTACACTGTGCCCTGACCTCATGTCATGAGCAGAACGCCTGATCCACAGGAGCCAACTGTGCCTGGTCCAAACTTCCCTGAGCGTTTTCTGGGTTTAATAACACATCCTGCTTTTTATTTTAATACTTACAAAAGAAACCATCGCTGTCCCTAGACGGCCATTTATTTTTCCTTATCCAGATTCATCACATGTTTCATTGTTAGCTCATTTTGCTCAGGATTGATTGAAATAAAGAGCTCTCCTGTATTTGATAAAAGACTAAATACCCAAAGAGACTCTTATGGCAGGTCTTCACTATTAATACTTAAACTGACAGAAGCAATCTGGTTTCTTTCTATCGTCCCCACTGACACATAAATCACTGAGTTGAGTGTGAGACTGTGTCTTCCCTCAGTTGAATGAAAAATGACACCTTTTGCATAGTAAAGGAGTGTTTTTTAGGTGAATATTCTACACAGAAGTCAGAGTTCTGATGAACTCACCCATGGAGGTGCAGGTTTCACACTGGCTCATGTCGAGGGTAAAGGTCCTCTCACCCTGGCTACACATCCTTTAAGGTGGAGACCCTGGAGGGAACACGTTGATAAGCTCAGAGTTGATCTGTGAAAACATCTGTGGGGTCAAAGAGTGAAGATCTCTGATCCTCAGACCATGCCAGGAAGCAGCAGAACAAGCATGGGTTTATATCAGGTTGTGGTCAGAACAAACTCCTCTGACACTGAATATTAATGGCACAAATTAAAGCGCTGGTGCTTATGATCCTGTGGCTTATACTGTAGCTTATTTACTGCAGAGATGATCCTGGTCAAATATGGTGCAACAAAATCAATGACACGTGTTTAAGACCAAACAGAAGGATTTGGACTATGAAAAATTACACTAGCGCAAAAATATCTTTAGAACATATGCAGAGTTCATTAGAGTTTTCCCAAATTCATTCGAAAAATTAAATTCTTAATATAATATACATGATATACAAATATTTTAAGTGCCATTAAAACACAGTGACTGTACAAAATATTTATGAATTCATTTTAGTTTTTTGGAGCTCGAGTCATGTGACTTGGTTCTTCTTCACAATGTAAATGGTAAAGCAAAAATGAAGCAGAAAGTGGCCTAATTTTATCATGAATTTTACAACATTTATCTAAAAATGGTGATTTTTAATGACATTGTCAGCGTCACAGAGATAAAAAAGGAAGAAGAAATCAGGGCGGAGCTGCTTTTTTCTTGTAAATAGAATGTATAATTTTATTTTGACTAATTGCTGGGATTCATTAGATTTTTGAACCCACTTCTGATGGAATCTATGGATTCAGTAACACATGGCATTGATTTAAAGGTGAGCAGTGCTGGTTTGTTATTGTCACCATTTTTTCCCCCAAGTTTGACAAAATAATTGAGTGTGTTTGCTGTGATGGTTGTGTGTTAGAATAGTTTATATAGTTCAAAACTGAATATTCTAAGCTTTCTAACTGTATATGATAATTGTGATATGCTGCTGAAGCATTTAATCCCTTGAGAGCGTGAATGAGTGAGAACATGCATGTTGCCCTTCATCATAGTCGTATCACATTTCATTGAACTTTCTTGAGTCATGCATCATACAACCTTGCAAACAAAGACAACTATTGCTATTTCTATTGATTTATTATTTCACACCCTTTGCTTCTTAAAACTGCAGTAACTCACTTTAAAAACGAAAAGAAAAACACCCACATTACTCCCCGATGGACTGTCGTTTTAATCCAGTACAAGTGATTGATCTCACGTCACAGATGCCACACTTTTCAAATGAATGAGCCTCCCAGGTCTTCTTCATCAGTGTATGATCGTAAAGCTCACTTCTACAGGAGTGGTGACCAAACCAAATCAGCAAACCAGCAACAACATCTTCAGTCACACCAATTTCATTATTTTTAGTTTCCACTGAGATGACGTTAAAATGCTTGGTTTGGTGATTTAGAAAAGTTCTTGGGCTTATATTTGTTTGCTGGAGATGCTCGTGAAGGTCACACTGTGTTTTCTCATTATGTTGTCACCAGCCGACAGTAAATGTTCTACTTGTATGGATGCTGTGACTCAGTGAGGATGTGTGTTAGCGTTACTGTAACAGTGTGTGTGTGTGTGTGTGTGTGTTTCTTTTGTTAGATCTCTTCTCCTGCACTGCTGACGTTGATGAATGGATGTGCTTTTGTTTGTTTAGTTTTGCTGAGAGGAATCTTTACATACAGTATGTTCATTTTCTATGAAGTGCTAAACTTATTTGTCGTTTCTCCCTCCTTTAATCCAGTTGGTTTGAAAATAATACAAAAAAATAAAATGGAAATGAATTTCTTTGCGAAGACTTAAGTTTGGAGAAACTACGCAGGGATTTAAAATGAATCTTAAAAGTTTCCTAAAGCCATTGATCTCACAATATTAGTGAAAAACTAAGTGTTTCAACTTAATCATAATATTCCATTCAACTTTATTCATATAGTGCAAATTACAACAATAGTGATCTTGTAGTGCTTATCAAAATATAAGATTATAAAAAAGCCAACAAATCAACATGAACATGCATCAGCTACAGAGGGAGGAAAAACACCCTTTAACAGGAATAAATCTGCGTTAGAACCATGTTTAGAGGTGGAGAACATCTGCTTAGGGTTACAGAAGGACCAAGAGAACAGGATAGAGAGATAGAACATCAGAGTGTCACAGACTAGTTGAGTCGTGAACCACAGATCAGGAAGTGACATCATCAGCTTCACGACACCTGAAACAGAGCAGAGAGAGAAGTACGAGGAGAAGACACTGACTGCAGAAAAACATGACAGAGTATTAGCAGGTCTGCCTGCATGGAGACACCTGGTAGAAGGAGAATGAGTACGGGGTGGACATCAGTGTAAATGTAAGTCGTAAAAGTAACATTTATTTCTATAGCACCTTTCACAGACAAAAAGTGCTTCACAACACAGTTTAAGAGTAGCTATTTTAAAGCTTGTGTGGTGTGTAAGCAGTGCTTACCAGAGTGAGAGAGCGTGATGTTGGTGTTCTACTATAGAGTTTGAGTTTTTACTTCCTATTTTTAGGTAAATGGCTTTGTTTCTAGTGGTTATATTAGGTCCACGCTGTTATATGATATAAGCTTTGGTGAATAAGTAGGTTTTAAGTTTATCCTTAAAGGTGGAGAGGGTAGCTGCCTCCCGTACTAAGACTGGGAGCTGGTTCCAAAGGGGAGGAGCCTGGTAGCTGAACACTCTGCCTCCTGTCATCATGTTTTTCTTGATTCTAATCAAAACTGTGTTAAATGCACAGAAGTATTTAATGATTATTTTGTCCATATGGAAACAAACTGAAGGGAAATTCATATATGTGTTCATTCCACGTGTGTGTGTATCCTATTGGGATATGATACACACACATGTGGAATGGGCGGTGATTTGACTGGGATCTCTACCGTGACAACGACCGGGAGGTGACGGAAGTCAGTGAGTCTAAAGACGTTACGGATGTGAAAGACGGCAGATTATGGGTCTGTGGTGTTGATGTGGGACAGAAATGACAGAGTGAGGTCAAACAGAGCAGACCTGCTGTAAAGGTGAGGCCTGAGGGGAGAAGAAGTGATGGAGCAGTATTACTGATGTCCCTTTGTGGTGGTGCTAGTACCCTCATAGTAGGAAAATGCTGGGAAAATCAAACTGAAATATTCATCAAATCTATGTTAGTAACACATTTACTTCTTGTCTTTTAATCCTCTACATGTCCTTCTCTTTCCTCCTACATCCCTTACTCTCATCATCCATCCATCGCTTCTGTCAGTCTGCCCCAGGGCAGCTGTGGCTACAATAGTAGCTTACCACCACTATGAGTGGAATGAAAGAATAATCCCTTAATTCTGTAAAGTGACTTTGAGTGTCCAAAAAAGCGCTATGTAAAATTGATGTATTATTATTAATATTATCTTTCTTTCTCTGCCTTATTGAGAGAAGTCATTTCATAATGACTCTTATGAAGTCAGCCAACGGGCTTGTTAGTGCGTCTACAAAAACAAACGCAGCATTGTAACGTGGAACTAATAAATAGAAAATGTAGAAGAAAAAAGGTCTGCACAGATCAAAGATTCTTTATACTGACTCTATTATCTGTGGCATTCAAACAAAGAAAATAACTCAGTCATTCTTATTAAGGTATTAATAGCTCTGATTTTGTAACATTATAGATAGATAGTAGTTATTCATAACAAGAGCTCATAATTGATCATGAAAAATGAAAAATAAAAATGGTACGAAGACACAACAACAACAACATAGAACTTAGTTTCTGTGTGTTTATGGTGAAAACGACTGGAAACATGCTCATAGTGTTCTTCCCTCGGTCTAATTTTGTGCAACCCCCCCCAAAAAATTGGAACTGATGAAGTTAGAAGTTATATGAAGCCCAACATAACACACAAAACTCCAAAAACACAGAAAACGACAGCAAAATGCACAAAATTTCAACTAAAGTACACAAAACGATAACAAAGACACACTAAACAACCACTTAAACACAAAATGACGAGAAAAAGAAGAACAAAATGCAACAAAAACACAGATTATGACTCGAAAAAACACTGAAAGTCAACAAAAACTCACCATATTGTTAAGAAAATACACAAAAAGTCTAAAATGTCAAAAACATTAAGAAAACCCCACACTGAAGGACGACAAAGACAAATCCCTTTGTTCTTTCCTGTATTAATGCTCAGATTGGTCATTTTTCTCAATGCTAACGTAAATGTTGATCATGTGACCCTCGGATCAGACAATCACATTTTTGTGGGTCCCGCTCTGATAGAAGTTGCCTATCTCTGCTTTAGGTTCTGAACATGAAATCAAAGCTTAAACATGGATGAACTTGTTGTTTCGGGGGTTGGTTTGTGTGCAGATCGCTATCATAACCTATGACCTTTCTGTGGATGAGTCAAACTGATAAAAGCTGAAATTTCAAACAAAGTCGTAGTAACACATTAAGTTTTAAAAATACTGTTGTGATTGAAATGTTAAAGTTGATACAGTATAAATGGCTCATGTTATTCAGCTTTAGACCCAGCATTTACAGTATGTGATGGCTTTAACATCCTCTGCTAGGTTTAGCATTCTTCCTTGTTTCTGCGTTTCTAAGCTTTTCTCCTGAGGCAGCACAGTGAGACTTTAGTGACGTGTAGCAGAGGAAATGGTCAGAGGGTGTTTGAACAGATTCCCTCCTCTGTGGAAAAGACAGGAGCCTCTATTCATTCTAATGTTTGATCTTTGAAACTTCCCTTTAAAATATTTTAGTAATTCCTAAAGCTGCTTTTGACTGAAAACTGTCTATTTTCAGCTCATAAAGCTGAATGTTGTTGTTTTTTTTGCTTTTCTCGTTTCATTTTCCAAACCGTATTAAGTTTGGACAACAAAACATGCATTGCTGTCTCATAATGATTGCACTTTTTGTAGTGTTGACCTTTGACAGCATGTGCAGACAAGTAGAAAAAAAAAAAAAACAATAGTTCAGGGGGAAACACCCTAAAATGGGTTTTCCATGTGTTTCCGCCTGCATAGGAATGAGTTACCGTGGGCAAATGTGGAAAGAGAGACAGGTTGCCAGAGGGATATCTCTGTATAGTGAGGAGCAGAATGCTAATCAGGCTAACTCAGCTTAGCTCTCCTGCATCTTTCTGCTTGTTCCCTTTGATCATTTACACAGCGGTTCTCTTCTCCGCACGCATTTAGGAGCCTGAACTCACCAAAGCCACTGTTCTGACAGGCAGGAAGGGATTTCTTCTCAAACACAGGCAACCAGTCATGCAGGGTGAGAAATATGCACTGCCCTGAATATTGATCGCTATTTTGTAGGGCCAGACATTCTGCAGCTTTAACAAATCAATGAGCGTGTTAGGGAGTCCAGTGGCTATACCGACCTTCTTCATCTCAGAGTAAGGTTTGAAGATGAATCAGTGACAGATTTTGATGAGTTTGGAGAAAAACAAAACCAATAATCAATGTGAAGTGGAAAGAAATGGATGGTAGGAAGGGAAAACATGTGACACATTAATTATGTCTATATTTATATATATCAAGTGTTGCAAACTAAATGAGCTTTTTCATCTCTGTGGCATTTCAGGAGTCAGACAACATGTATTGCCTCCATTATAATGTACTTTATAATTTTTGATTTGAATAGAGGTAAAGACAAGTCAATAATACAAATTAGGTTTAAACAATAATAATGACTTTTTTTGATTATACTTTACTTGAAGTTTTATACATAAGGCTGTCAATACGCTGTCAATATTATGACATGAAACCAGCATGAATGTGTCTGAAGCAGGGGTGGACTGTCTGTCTGACATATCGAGCATCGTCCCAGTGAGCCGTCGACCCAAAGTGGGCCGGTTTGATCCGCAACATGTTTTTATTTTTTTTTGTTTGTTTTTTTGACGTTGGAGTGAAGGCAGATATGGTAACAGGTGGTCCAAAAGTGGCAAAAAAGATGCAATAAAAGAGTGAAAAGTGACTAAAATGGGCCAACAGCTGTCACGAGTGATCAAAAATTGAACAAATAAAGAGTAACCAGCGAGTATGTTTTGGCAAAGGGTAAATTAAATGGGCAAAATGTGGCAAACAATAGTGGAAAAGGACAAAAATGTGGAACAAAAAGAGGCAAAAAGTAAGAAAAAAAGGAAACAAGTGGTATTTATTGTGCAAAAGTTAACTTATTTGGATGAAAAGTGGCCAAAAAATGTAATAAAAGACAAAAAATAGGGAAAAAAAAGGATATTAATTGGCAAACGATAGCTAAAGTTTGAAAAAAACATTTTGAAAAGGGGCAAAAATGTGACAAAGGATGTTGAAAAATGGCCAAAGGCAAAAAAAGGTAAAAAGCGTTAAAAGGTTTCACTCTTTTAAGGTTTTCTGGGGGAATAATAAATAAAATGAAGACATAAAGAGCCACATATTGAGCATCACTCACTTAATAACAGTATGGACATAAGATGCCAGGGCTGAATTTTCTTTGCTCTGGTTTCCCTGTCCACTGTTAATTCTCTCAGCTAATTCTACCTAAACCAACTGACTATTTCAGTCTGTTAATCAGATCAACATTAATATTCAACCATAGTCATTCCCAGGCCAGTTAATAACTCAATATGCTCACACTATAGTGCTGTGCAGTACGCTTGTTGAGTAGAAGGTGTTTGGTTTTAATTACCTTGTGTATGAAATGTGTTATACCAGTGGTTCTGCGTACCCCCATTTGAGAAACACTGCACTATACAAACATATATACTTGTCTTGCCTTTTTAGCTCCTAAAGCTGTTTTTTTTAAACATCCAGTTAAGGTTAAAACAACACGAGAAGTGCATGGTAGTGAAAGAAGCTGTGATTATTTGTCCAGTTTTATAAATGTGACCCAGTTGAATGTGGACATGAAATGTGTGCATATTAGAATGTAATTGGAAGGTATATCATATTAAATGTTTGATGACATACAGTACTAGCACTGTGTATGTTTGCATGGCTCCTAATGAACGTCTATTATGCCCTGTGTGGTGCTGATGGCTTCTTTAGCACTGAGCCTGCTTCACACAGAGAGCTAACTGGAGACAGGTGTGTGTGTGTGTGTGTGTGTGTGTGTGATTCCGGAACAAGTACAGATGAATTTTCCTGCATCTCACAGAGTAAAAAAATCACATTTTTCTCGATATAACGGTTTAGTTTTTTACTAAGAACAACACGTTATATACAGTATCACAGTGGTTCCCAACCTTTATTGGGTCGTGACCCCATTTTGATATCACACATTTTATGGGGACCCCACAGAGACTAAAGAATAAAAAATAAAAAATACTTTTTGATGATTATGATAGTGTTAAGTAACAACATAGTAACGAGATGCACCAGCTCAGATATTTTTATACTGTTTTTTTTAACTAGATTTATATTTGAGGAAGTGAAAGTTTAGATTATATAGTTGCTTGAATTTGTGTGATGGCGTTTTAATTTGAAAAAGGAATAATAATTACAATTTTTGTATTTATTTATTTTTAATTATTATTTAATTAACTATTACCTTTTTATACTTTTTTTTAACTAGATTTATATTTTAGGAAGTAACAGTATAGAATACAGTTGCTTGAGTTTGTGTCATGGTTTTTTAATTTGAAAACGGATAATAATCTAAAAAATTACAAAAATATGATGAATTTAAAAAATAAATAAATTATTATCTAATTAACTATCCAATTTTCATATTTCATTTTTAAAAAGAGATTTATGTTTGAGGAAGTGAAAGTTTAGATTATAGAGTTGCTTGAATTTGTGTGTTGGTGTTTTAATTTGAAAAATATTATTAATTTAAAAAAAAAAACCAACACAAATATTATATATTTATATTCAATTAACTATTTAAATACATAAACTGTATACTGTATTTTTTTTTCTAGATTTATATTTGAGGAAGTAAAAACACAGAATAAAGTTGAGATTGTGTGTTGATGTTTTAAATTGAAAAATAATAATCCCCAAAATTACAAAAATGTAATTAATTTTTAAAATTATTTATTACCTAATAAATCTAAATTTTATACTAGATTTATATTTGAGGATTTAAAGTGTAGAATACAGTTGCTTGAAACTGTGTGATGATGTTTTTTATTCATTTGAAAAATAATAATTACAAAAATATAATTAAAAAATAATTTAATTACTAATTGTTTTTACTGTAAAAGTATAGAATGCAGTTGCTTGGGTTTGTGTGATGGTGTTTCAATTTTGAAAAGGCAAATAATTTGAAAAATTCTAAAAATGTAATTTCAATCAGTAATTTTTCTTTTTTAAAATCAATTACTAGACATTTTAGGCGACCCCATTTGAATTCGCGACCCCAAGGTTGAAAAAACACTGCGATATCAGCTTTTTGAACAACAGACAACGACAGTAAAGGACAGTTTGTGCAACTGTTTGTGCTGATTAATAGTAATGTTCTCAGTGCAGAGCTCCAGCCTCTCTATGACTGTAAATCAAAGTGAAACATCAGCCACCACCTGGTGGGAGGAGACCACGGAGCTTCACACTGTATCCTCTAAAAGTGATGTATTATTTTACTGTCCGTGCTGTTTTTTTATTCTGTGTAACTGTAGCGTTAGATCATACAACAAACATCCAGCTGCCCTAAAGTCCTATTACACTGTAAAGTTGACTTTACAAACTTGTTGCCTTAAACAAACTCATTTATGTTTACTTAACTTGACATAAGTTAAAGCTAGGGTAGGTAATTTTCTCCAGATACACTTTTTAAGTTTTTGGTTGAAATTGTCTTTATGCCCCGACAGAAATTAAGATCTTATGTGCTCTGAAAAAGGAATAATAATTATTTTTTTAAAAAACTTATTTTTAATTGTTGTTTAATTATCTATTACCTTTTTATACTGTTTTGTTGTTTTTTTAACTAGATTTATATTTTAGGAAGTATAGAATACAGTTGCTTGAGTTTGTGTGATGGTGTTTCAATTTGAAAAAGGCTAATAATCTAAAAAAATTACAAAAAATATGATACATTTAAAAAAAATTATTATCTAATTAACTATCCAATTTTCATATCGTATTTCATTTTTAAACAAGATTTATATTTGAGGAAGTGAAAGTTTAGATTATATAGTTGCTTGAATTTGTGTGATAGTGTTTTAATTTGAAAAATAATATTAATTAAAAAAACAATTAACTGTGATTAATTGTAATCGAACTTTAATAATTGAGAATGTCATCGTAATCGACTTTCAGATGAAAATAAGAATTGTTGTTTTAATTGTAATTGGAAAAAATGCAGGTCACCTTTTAATCGTAATTAAGTTGTAATTGAACATGGATAAGTGAAGACGTAATGGTAATTAAAAATTGTAATTGACCCCAACCCTGGTGCTTACACATGATAATTTAAATAAACAAACTTTAGGTAATTCAAAATGCTATATATGTGTCTATTCGACCAATAAAGTTAAATACAATAGAAATGCCTTTATTTTTTGGGATGTCCCGATACAACTTTTTCACTTCTGATACGATACCGATATTGCAGCCTTGAGCATTGACTGATATCGATATCGATCAGATGCTTATATTACTTATTTTGTAGCGTGGAATGATAGAAAAGACTGGATCATGTGATGTCACTCAAACAGAGAACAATAGTCAGCAACAGTAGGAATGAGAAAAACTGACACATAATATCTACAATTTAATAAAGATAATGTATATCATAGATTTTAGATGCATTCCAATAAAAACCGATATCCAAAATAAATATCGGATCGGGACACCCCTATTTATTTTCTCAGAAAAAACAAGGATAATTGTGTAATTGTTCCAGTTTGCATTACATTCTAAATGACAGATTCTTCTCTTTTGCAGTAATCGTTAAAAACAGATTCAGTTTAAAGATTTATGAATAAAACACGTATTACACCAGGCGAAAGAGAAAAAAAGGGGGATAAAATAAATGAAGGGCCTGTTGTGTAACAGAGAATTAAGAAAGGAAGGAAATAAATGAGCTGCACAAAAACCAATTCCACCGTCTCAGCCCTGAGTGAAGAAATGGAGGCAGAGGAGGAATAAAGGAGGAGAGACTAAAGAAGACGTTCTGGTCGAGTCCATCCACCGGTGGAATAGGGTTGTTGAGTAACACGCCTGCTTATAGGATAAAGAATGTGTTCATAAAGGGAATAAGATCAGGTTAAATCTTCCCTCGTCTTCTGTTGCCCTGCATATCAGCAGGAACAGAATGATACAGCTGAGATCAATAAAAAGTGAAAAGCTCTCCAGAGGGGATTCTCTGAGTACGCACACACACCAGCTACTGCAGTCAGAGAAAACGCTTTCACCATCCAATGGATTCAGCTTCAAATTAAACACAATTTTACTCAATCTACAGTATTTAAAATAAAGTTTCAATATTTTTGCAATCAACTTTGGTTGAATAAACAATGTTTATTATTAAAAGGTTTATAGGAATTATAGCTGCTGCGCAACAATGATCGGGGCCAGGCAATTTTCAGGCAATTCTGAAAATGTAGGAAGATAAATAAAGCCTAGAATTCTAATGGGCTTTTCACACCAGTTCAAGCTTGAACTCATAAGAGATGATGCTTGATCTCACGTCTTCTAGCATTATATGAATTCCACAGCTGCAAATATTAGTCAATATATCAATATAATATATAATATAAAGTCTAAAAATTCAGTTATTAAAACAAAAATAAAAAAATCCACTATTATTTATTAATTATTTATTGGCTTCAGGAGTAAAAAAACAAAGCAAAACATATGTTTAAAAAATAAAATGTTTGCATTGAGACACAAGAGTGAAATTCATAATGCTGTTAAAAAAAAAAAAAATTCAAGATAAAATTCTGGTATTTTCTAAACATCTACAATGACTCAAAAATATGTCTTAATTTTTTCTAAATAAAAGTATAAGTTAACATTACAGTTTACGGCAGAGTTTTTCAACATTGGGGTCTGGATCCCATGTGTGGTCGCCTGAAATGTAATTGGTAAAAAAAGTTAATTAAAATAAATAAAAACGGATTTAAATTAAAATTTTTGAATTATTATTATTTTTCAATACACATCACACACGATAAATATAAAATAACTGTTTCCTATACTAAACCTTTCTCAAATATAAATCTAGTTTATAAAATATTTGAGGTGGTCCACTTATTATTTGTATTAGTAACACACTTTAATAAACTTGATCATACAGGCTCAAATTTTGATAAATTTTAAATCTGTGAGGATCAATTGTGTCGGAAAATCTGAAGTTCCAAGTCGCAAGTTTGGTGTCAATTACGCAAAAATGATACGAGGCTTTAGAGACTTTCTGTAGCACCATCTTTAGGACCATTGGACTGGTTTTTGCAGCCGATTCATTCTGACTCAAATTTGGTGATTGTTCGCACATTGGAAGTAGGTTTTTTTCTACTTCTAAGAGGGACATACACGCTACCAATAGGCTGTCCCTAATTATACTATTTATGATTGTATTCACTCCAGTTACTGGACTGTATTTGGTTTGAGTCAACAATAATTGGCAGTAGAGCACAACTGTACTTACTAATCTCGTAGGATGAGAATATGTTTTATGGCACCAAATGGAGTCTTAATGGCATCCATAAACCAGCAGAAAAAACTAAAGTGGGATGCAGTGAATGACAGGGTTAGGAGTTGATCTCAGATTCAATTTGTAGGAAAAGTGACTTAATCAATGGATGTAAACTGGTTGGTTTAAACTGATTTGATTAAGTCTGGAAAGATTTCACCTGGTTGCCAATAAGGTTTCTTGCTTTAATATAAACAAAGTTGAGTAAATAAAAAGGCAACAATTACCATTTAACAGTCTTTTAATTTGAAATCCTTGATTCTTTCTGCTTTTTATTGGTTGGTGATAATCAGTGTCACAGTGAGACGACCAGCTCCATCTCTCCCATCCACAATTAGGGAGTTAGGTTTGTGCATTACAATGAGAATGGCGGGGGAAGGACACACACACACACACACACACACACACACACCACATTACTTTGAATAAACAAACACACACTGTGAGTCATTAAGGCTGGATGTGTGTAATAGATGTGTTGTTGTCTGAGGTGGAGACAGATGGAAAGAGAGCACACACACACACACACACACACACACACACACACACACACACACACACACACACACACACACACACACACACACACACACACACACACACACACACACACACACCCACACACACACACACACACACACACACACACACCCCCTAAGTAATTCATCATTGTTTCTTTAAAAATGAACCATTTTAAGCAATTATTTCAGATTCTATAGAAACGTCTGTGAAAGTGACCAAGCAAATAAAGCTTGTTTGGTGTGAAACAAGTATATTTAGGCTAAGTGTCTGTACACCTGATAGAGAAAGATGTCTTTTTGAGCCTGCTGTGAAGGAAGCCGAGAACCTCGATAGAACTTGTAGCTTTGCACGTATCAGGGTTATTGATTGATTATGTTAATAAAACTAGTCATCTGTGTGATGTGATGGAATAAATAAATTGACTAATGTCCAGGTCATTTGAAACACAAGCATAAAAGATCTACGCTGACACAAACCCCATCTTCTAAAAAGGAAAAATAATCAAAAATAACCAGGAGTTTGCATTTTTGTGGGTTCTACTTATCTTCTATTAGTGAAGCATTAGACCCACTCAACTAATGATAGCATTGGGATTGTAGTGTCATACACCACTTGCTTCTCCTCATTATAAACAATACAGAACACAAAAATTGTATATGCGTTGTTTTTAAAACATTGCAGCAATTAACAGATAACCAGATTGGCTTACAGTCCATTTCATTGGCTGAAGAAGAAACATAAGAAATTCAGATGAGACTTCATTCATTTTTACATCCATATGCACAAAAACTCCCTGACTGAGAATGTTGTTGAGTTTCCTAATGTTTTCTTTTCCTTTCTCTGTCTCTCTGTTTCAGAGGTCCAATGGGGAGCCCCAAGCCCGGCATGCAACATGGGGGAGGAATGGGTGGAGGGGTGGGCGGAGGTGGAATAGGAGGCATGGGTGGAGGGGGAATGGGAGGAATGGGTGGAGGGGGGAATGGGTGGAGGGGGGATAGGGGGAATGGGTGGAGTGGGGATGGGTGGAATGGGTGGAGGGGGAATGGGTGGAGGGGGGGATAGGGGGAATGGGTGGAGGGGGATGGGAGGAATGGGCGGAGGGGGAATGGGAGGTAAAGGTGAGAGGTGGGATGGGAGGTATGGGTGGAGGTGGATGGGTGGAGGAATGGCTGGAGGAATGGGGGAATGGGAGGAGGAATGGGTGGAGGAATGGGTGGAGGAATGGGGGAACTGGGAGGAGGAATGGGTGGAGGATGGGTGGAATTGGTGGAGGACTGGGAACAGGCATGGGACAGTTGGAGGAATTGGGTCTAGAGCTGGTGAGCCCTATCGTTGGCCACCCATGAAAGCCCAACCTCCCCTAGACATATGCAGTCTGGACAAAGTACGGGTCACAGTGGGGGTCAAGGTACAGGAATCTAGTCAAGTATGGGGCAAGGTATGGGGAAGGGTCAAGGGTCGGGTCATGGTATGGGTCAGGGTGCCGGGCTCTGGCTTTGGTATGGGGCAGGGCCCAGGGTCAAACTATGGTATTGGGCAGGGCACGGGATCTGGCCACGGTATGGGACAAGGTTCAGGGTCAGGTCACGGTATGGGCCATGGTCAAGGGTCAGGCCATTGGTATGGGTCATGGTCCAAGCTCTGGGAATGGTATGGGACAGGGTCAAGGAATGGGTCATGGTCCAGCATGGGAGGTCAAAGCCTGGTCAGCATGCCTCTCGTCGCAACCTCCAGGTTGATTTTGGCGGCTCGGGTGGATCAAGAACTGGCCGCTCTACGTCCGTGTCTCCTGACCGTGGTTGTGACGCCCACCTCACCTTACTCTGTGCCGCAGATCGCACCCATGCCAAAGCAGCAAACTTGCCCAGTTTGCAAGAGCACAGAGCTGTCAACCCACCGGCTGTACCCAACTACAACACACTTGCACCCAATGCAAGTCTACTGTCTGGCAACCAGTGTGGATTCAACCCAACCCTCACCTAACTGAGGTAAGTCAGATAAGAGTCTGGTCCTCTATAAAGGTCTGATCCTCTATAAAGTTTGGGTCTTGATTTTACCTCAAGTGAAGCCTAGTGTGGGTTTTATGATGTGAGAAAGCAAACCAGGAACAAATATAGGAAGTGGGAAAAGAGTAAAATTCGTGAAGTTTAAATGCAATTATGCTGTAGCAGCTCCATTAGTGACTGGGCAGCGGCACACGGCAATCACACAAACTGTCATCACGGAAATGGGCATGTGCACCATGAACCCGCACACACACCAGCGCTCTTGCTCGCAGCACACCAACATATCCACACTCCCTTCCGTTACTCCCACATCATTCACTTATTTCACTTCTCTCTCTTCCCCAAACTGTTTCATCTGCACATACCACCTCGCATAAACACGTACATCGTCCAGTGGAAACGCTGATAGGCAAGATGGGGCGGCATCATCTCTGTTATGTAGCGCATAAGCGCGGGTTATCGAATCGTGTGATCATGGGTTATTTTGAATTATTATTAATGATGTTTCTGTGGGGTTTGTTTTAGGATTTCCTTTGAAAAGTACATTTTTCCGACTATAGGGTTGTTTTCAACTTCTTCTTTGCCTGAGTGCTGACAGTCTTCACTTATGCAAAGAAGAAGAATGTGGAAGTATTTCTTTTTGAACTTCTACTCTACTTAACTGGTATTGGTTTTCTTAGGTTCCCACACAAAGATTACTCCTGATTGCGTCATTTTCATCTTAATTTTTTGTCTTTTAAGCTATCCTGCTTTTATTTGATCTAAGTTTATATTTGGTCAAGTAAAAAAAAGTGTAGTTGGTGAAGTCCATGATAATGATGGAGACAATTATTAATCAGACTCACTGAACGACAACTACAACCAATATCTAACTAAACACAGTCATATATATCTTGAAATCCCTCCTTTTCAAGACAGACAAGTTATTATGGACAGCTCAGCCACAGCAGGTAACACAGATTTCATTCTGTGTGCATTAGTCTCTGCCAACAGTTTCCAGCGGCTTTTTATTGGCCAACAGTAGAATAAACACTATTCTGAACTAAACAAGCGTGGCGGTGTTGTTCTATCAAGTAATTTATTTGCTTTGGCTCATTGGTCTCACCATCATCAGAGACCCTAATTCCAAAGCTAATAAATTAGCTGTGTGGTAGATACAATCAGGATTAATATACAGTATGTATACAAAATGAATAAAAATAAGATAAAATAAAGATATTTTGTTGTAATATCATTCAGCATCAATCTTCTTCTTCTTGCATATGTTTTCAGATTTTCAGTTCTGTTGCAGCAAGCCATTCCAGCGTCTCGCAGCATCAATCATAATGTTGAATGTTATTTCAAATGTTTTATCGTTTATGCTTATTAAGTGATATTGGACGTCTGGAGGTCATGCAGAGGGTCTTTGTTCGTGCTGATTAGAAATACATTTTTGGAAATGTGAGAACGCGAAGCCAGACCATTCTTAACCGATCACACCATTCAATCATCAAACTGTCAAGTTTAAACTCAGTGACACAATTTTAGCACCAAAAAGTCATCCACTTTCTAATCTACAGATCTATGTACTTTGTAGAGGTTGCACTCTGACAAAATACATTAATATTAATTTCTAAAGTAACCCTGTTAGTCTTGTTGCATCCAAATCTAACCGATTTACACCTTTCAAAGACCAAAATGTTCTGCTGCTTAGTGACACTGATCTAACTTAGTGCAATGCTAACTGTTACTTTTAATGTAATTTAAGGTTTTATGCAAATTATGCTGCTTTTGCAAGCCTTAGAGTTCTTGATTAGGTCCGTTAGAGTGTGACAGCTGCTGCTCATGCAGCTACAGCCACGATTTGTAGCTTAAAATGTTGCTACAAACTTTCTTATTGTCTAAATTGTGTGAAAAACCCAATGACTGAGCTGTGATTCTCAAGGTGACTCAGTCCGTGTTCCAAACTATTTACATCATCAACAAAATATTGGCATATTTCAGGTAATGGCAATTTGAAAAGAACAACATCAGCGTATCTCTTTGATCACCTACATGTGTTAAGTCACAACATTTTTACATTTTATTCCATATATTTAGACATTCATTAAATTTGTTCAGTCTCATTATATGTATTAAAACTTTATTTTACTATGCATAGTCAGACTTTCATTCCATATATTCCAAGAGTCAATCAATATATATTTAATTTCATAAACAGCTTGCCATAATTGACTATATAATGGTATTTCTAAACTGATTTAATTTTCTGTTCATTAGTAGAACATTGCCACCTTCACAAACCAATATTTTAATGAATAATTCAACACTTGTTTTTCTCCCACTCAAGTTGATGTTTAGCAAACAGTGAGCTCTCAGTGGTGTGACAAACTGAGAATACACTTTTGATTTAAACTGTGTGGGGGAAAAAAACATGGATGTGTGGGCAGGTGTTTGTGCAAAATGAGGATATGGATAATGCAAATGAAGGAGAGAAAGGAAGGAGGAGATGAGCCTATGTGTAAGGGATAAATGCTCCACTCTGTGATAGATTAGACACACGCACACGCACGCGCACACACTTACTTAAATGATGGACAAAGCCTTTGCAATAAATTGTGTTGTTCATTAAACCCTGAGGGAATTCTTGTTGGGAAAGATGGAAAACACAACACCTTGTAAAAAACCCACGTCACGTCACATTATTGCCTTATAATATATATATATATATATATATATGTATATAATGTCACATTAATGCCTAATAAAAAAAACCAAGTCACCCACATTCATGCCAATATTTCCAAACTCAAAAACGAATAGATGCTCCAACTTCTTCACATACTGTATCACCAACATAACTAAATCAGCTGGAAAGGTTAGAAGTAATAAAATGTGGTCAGCGATAAAGCCGTATAGATTTTTCTTGATAAACTGTTTGTGAACATTCATTAATGAAGAGATAGTCATGATAATTATCATTGCTAATCAATGCTACTGTTCTACGATTCACTGTGTTTGCAAATCCACTGTCATGATATTTGTAATGTTTAAGCACTAATAGTTATCATCAGTTTATCCCTGTATACAATGGCCCTGTGTTGTTTGAACATGTGCACGGATGTAAAGAAACAAAAAAAAAAATCACATAATTAAGTATAAATGTAGTTATTTTCTAGTATAGAAGATAAAACTACGTGTTATCTGAGTACATATAAACCAGACAACTGCCTTTAGATAATACTGTTCTTATGACTATTTGAATACTGTGATAACTCCATAAATGAGATATTGATCAGATTTCTGTGTAAGTATCTAAATGGGCTTTAATTCCCCTTTAATTCAGAATAAAAGGTAAATCCTCATTATACTGACCTTGTAAACACTTAATTCTGAATGAAAATGGACATTCTGAAATAAACTAACATTTGAATGGCTGGTTAATTATAATTTAAATTCCAAATTAATTAATTCCTCAATTTTCATTCAGCTTGAAATTAATTCTGGTCATTCTGCACATGCTCGTCCTGTCGCGATGACGCGCTGGTGACAACGTAATCTAAGATGGCCGCCCGCAGCAAGCATTGGACTCGAGCCGACACTATTTATTCAATAAGAGCCTTAGAAGATATGGATATAATGACAAGAGTGGATGAACTACAGTTAAACTAAAAGTGAAATTAGTTTTGTGTTTTTTTACTGGTAGACGTGAATATGTCACGTTTGCCCCCTGTCCAATCAGAACCCTTCCCAACCTCCAGACCTCAAGCAGAATTGAATACAGCTGAATTAACATGTTTACCATGTAAACCTCAATTCAGAATGACTTTTTCCATGTTAACACGAAGCAAATAACTTTAATTCTGAAAAAACTAATTCAGAATAATTAATTTAGAATTTAAAAACATAATGTAACCATGGCCAATGTGTTCCATCAATTCCATGGATTTAATGCAGTTAGTTATGTTTTAATTCTTGTGAAGATCTAAAAAAAACTGGCTGAATCTCAAATTTTTTACAATCTATCAAAGCTGCTTCGTTCATGCTGTCTGTGATGTTAGAGGTCTATCTATCCCTCCACGTCTATCATCTATCCTGTGTAACTCAGGGTAAATAAACAACCATCAACATGAGACAAATTGTATTTTCCTTTTCCTTATTGTGTTTACAGCTGTGGATTAAAAACCTAAACTGTACAATATCAGTTATCACAGGTAATCAATGTACTACATTAATTTAATAAGAAGCTCCTCGCTCCATTTCTTTCAGGCTGCATGTTGACACTGATTATTTTCTTGGAGCGATCACATGTTATTTGATTAAAACATAATCATACGATGGCCATAAAAAGTCATCAGACAGTTAATTATTCATGTCGACACAATTAATGATACTTCCTTACAAGATGAGGCAAGATTTTAGTTGGTGCTCTGGTACACTTTCAATTACAATTACGTCTTCAATTATCCATGTTCAATTACAACTCAATTATGATTACAATTAGAATTAAAGCTGCAAGCAGCGATGAATGGGCCCTCACAACCACATGCATGTCAGGACATGGTGCACGTTGAGATGTGTTGCATGTCGGGGTGTGGCAGAGGATTATATCACAAAATTTCCTGCAATGTTCTGTGCAAATATAATGTCTATGATTTCCTTTTACCGATAGGTGGCGCTATGACTATGAATGATGGTCGGCCTAAACCATAACACATTTTTTTGGCATACAAATGAAAGCTGCTGTAATTATTTCGCATCCCTTTGGCTCTACAAACTCATAATATCGACCATAAGTGTAGCACATCATCCAAGTGAACAGGCTGCTAAGAGGAATATTTACATCTACAAAGATTCAACTTTATTGTTAAGATTGTTTTATAACACAATCAAATAACCATGTATGTTTAAAACAAAAATATGAAATGTGTGAAGTACTTTAACAGTGCAGTGTTGGATGCAAGTGTAGAAATTGCTCCGTTTTAGTCGTCTGGCTCGCTGATGGGGTCTGTACCCGGGTCCTCCTGTGGTGTTGGAGGTGCTGGATTTGTTTCTGTGTGGGTATAAAACAGATGTAAATCTTTAATCTTTGGGAATGTGTGTTTGTGGTAGTGTGGTAGAAAGAAATAGCAGTATTACTTACCCAGATCAGGGAAATCCTCAGTGTACTGAAGTAATAGTTATTGTGTTGTTTGCAGTTTTTTCTGTAAGTGTTGTATCTGTGCGCTAAAAAAAAAAAAGTCTGCTGCATAAAAGCCTCTGGGAACGTGCTGTCGTGCAGAATTTATTTAGGATGAAAATCCCAATATCCACGAAAGTTCAATTACAATTGATCACAATTACTGAGCCTGAAATACATTAGCCCATGAAAATGACCCTTTCTTATTATAACTTTCTGTAGCATGTCTTACGATAATGGGTCAGTTTTGACTAGTTGTCTTAAATCAGCTGTAAAATACACTAAATAATATTATCTAATTTTTTTCTCATCTCTCATCACATTGTCAGGCTTCCTAATTAATTACATTATTGGTATTCATATTTTTGGTGTGGGCGTCTTGAGTCTTTTTTCTGTCAGTATACGCCTAGATATAAATTCATTTTAAATGGTAAAATGATCCTCAAGAGAACTAACGGGTCATGGGAAAAGTTAATATTAAATACAAATATTGAACAATTCAATTACAGTTATAATTATGTCATAATTAATACTTAATTACGCGATTACAATTAAAACTGAGCCCAGGCCTATGCTGCTATGGCATAGTGTAGAAAGTAAAGATTTTACACTTTGTGTTATCTCATCATCATTAACGCTGAGTCCAGGTATAGACATCAATTATTCAGGAAGGGAGAAAGATGTGAGAGAACAGACGACATTTAGACCAGTTCACTCTAATGATGTTCACTGACCTTTGGATCGTGTGATGATAGTAGCACTATTTCTAGAATGTTTTACAGTATTGTAGAATTAGAATCAAACTAAGGCTGGAGTCAAAGAATAAAGGTTCAAATCAAGAATCTCTCATTTTGCTGTACAATTATCTTAGTTCCATGATTGTTAAGGCTTCCTGTATCATCTAATATTTTATGTGAAAAACAAAACATCAAGGACAATCGCAAACTAGTTGTAATCTAATTCTATTATTTGACTAAATAGGCTTGAGTTTTTACTGGATACCAGATCATTCTAGTGTCAAAGAGCACCTTTGGATTTCCCTTATTAGAGACGATCAACTGGGTAAAGTATTGTGATCTCTGTCTCTTTAATCAGATCATTCAGGGAGGAGATAAGGTCTCTGTGGACCTTGAGTTTGGTAGATTTCCACAAGCGCTCAGTTTGAAGTTCAAAATATTATCATTTATTTTTTTTTATTTATTTTATTTATTTATTCAGTTTATTTCCGACATGGTTACATTCACTTTTTTTTTTTTTTTTCTTTTTTTTTCATTTGGTCATTTATCCAAGGACACGGCTGCACACGGGCAACATTACAGGATTTAAAAGGACCATCTCGGTCCAAGACACTTCACATTACATTTTACAAGCATTACAGTTTTGGGAGAAGCACAAGGTACATTAACGCTGAAGCTTGTTGATTTTTGGAGAAAAAAAAGTCACAAAAAGTTTTCCAGTTTAGCTCAAAGTTGAAAACACAGACTCAAAGTACCACAAGTAATTTATATCTGCAACAATGTAATAATAATAACACTCAAAGACGCTTTACAGAATGAAGGGATTATTACTACTATTGTAGCCACAGCTGCCCTGGGGCAGACTGACAGTGGCCCCTCCCACCACCACCAACACTCACTCACACACAACATTCATACTATGTGGGTGAAGTGCCTTGCCCAAGGACACAACCACTGAAGTCACCTGGAATTCTCAGTGGTCTCCATCCACCTACTAACCACCTGCTTAGCTTCACAGATCTAACGGGCAATGACAGGCTGGTATGGTCACTAATGTAAATGTAGAAAACAATCTACGCAACGCTTTGAATCGCTGTCTGTTTTTAGGTTAAAATGACGACATACTGTATCTCCATTAAAAGCCATGTGTGACAAATTATTCGGAAACACTCAAGCACCATTTTCCTCTCTGAAAGCATTAAGTGATGTCATGGAGGGAACCAAATGAACTCCAGAGCGTTTTGATGCTTAGTGTGGGATGAGTGCTGGTTTGGTCAGTTTAGCACCTTAAAAGGACAAACCCTAAGCACAGCCACATTTATTAATATGGATGAGGGCACATCCAGACACCCACGTGTATATTTGCAGCTAATTTCTGGGAGCAGTGCCAAAAAAAAGCACACCTGGGAAAGCGTTAGCGTTTGTTTTTATTTAAATACAGTGCATTAATGTCATGTCCGCAATGATTGGAGGGCATCTCCTATTTTAGATGTTTTGGTTCTAAAATTGAAAACCATCTGTTAAAGTATTCACCCTCTTAGACTCCTGAGAAAATACTCCTAAATATAATGATTAAACATTCATCCGTACTATACGCTCCAAACTCAATGAGTATATACTGTCTACTAGATACTACGAGTATGTGTAGGATGATGGGCGTTCCCACTGAAGTATACTTCTGAGTTTCCCAAGATGCATTTGGAACCTACAACGACAAAAACCTGAATCACACTGAGGCTAAATATCTCTGTTGATTCTCCACCTTTACTTTGAAAGTTCTGAAAACATTTGAAGTGAGAAAGTGACCAAGTAGAATATCAACATGTACTCATTTCATCCATAAAACTCACGTAATCACATTCCATGTCGACATTTCAGAGTTTTTCAGAGACCCTCCATTGTGCAACTGACTGAACTTCCTGTTAACTTCAAAACAAAAGCCCGATTTACAAAAGAGTTAAAAAAAAACAAACAAACAAAAAAACTAATAGAAGACAAGAAGACATGCTTTTGTTTTGAAAAGGGGATATTTAATATTTAGCATGAAGCCGGTGTCACGTACTGAGATTATAACCCTAACCTAATCAAATTAACACATAAAACACGCGTCCGTTCACTTTGAAAACAAAAAATAAACAAAAATTAATTATTTTTTAGCAAAAATTCATTTTTCGGTAGTGCGTATGTACAATCTCAGTACAATGTGAACTCAGTACATGACACCGGTCCCAGGACCATTTTACGTTCCACCCACAATGCCTCATGGGACGTTGAGTATGACTAGTTTGCCCACCATGTATACTTAAAAACCGTCCCCATAAAGTATACATCCGGGTATTTCTTACACATTCAATCTTTTTATACTATCTAATGTGAACGCGCTACATACGCATTTTGACGTCAGAACTAGTATGAGTATATTTAGTATGCAAATTCGAAAACAGCGGTTGTTTAGTTTTTTTAAATTATGGTTATATTATGAAGAGAACCAATCATATAAGCAATTTTTAAATCCAACTATTTCCACGGGCAATCCTTTTTACGCTCATCATTATTCTGTGTGCTGTAGTACGACGCTGGCACTGCACTAGGTGTCAGTGAATGCACCATCGGACCTTGTTAAACCACCTCACTCTGATTGCACTTTATTTTCATTAAACATACTGGGTACTTTTATAGATGTGTGTGGTTCCTTAAAAAAAAAAAATGAATTTAACAACTTAACAGAATCATAATCTGTTGTAGAAGTAAAAGTTAAACTTTTGTGCAAAATGTACTGTCACAGTTTGATAAACACTTGTTTTCCATATTGGTGCTTGAATTACACTTACCGTAATTTCCAAAGGATAAGCCGCTACTTTTTTCTCACGCTTTGAACCCTGCAACTTAAACAGCCAATAGGTTGATGAGGCCTACGTTAGGCTGCAGCATTTGTGTGGATTTTTCTTAAAAAATTACTAAATTAATGTAATGAGGCCAATAATGGAGTGCGATTTATAGCCTAGAAAATACAGTTGTAACCATTTACTTTCACACCATTTTCTACTTGTAAAGATGAAATTTGTAATTATTGATATTGTGATATATCGCGATGATTATTGTATTGTTTAGTATTGGGATAGATCGTATCATGACATGCAAATTGTATCATATCGTCAGAATAATGCCCATGCACAGCCCTACTGGCCATGCTTTGCTGACGCAGCAGATACAATGACTACCTGACACACATATATATACATCACACATCATATATATATATATATATATATATATACTGTATACATACACATATACAATCTTTTGGTAAAGTTTGCAAGTTAAGATGGCCACAGGCTCCCTACACTTTTATTTCTGTATGTTTTTTTTTAAATTATGATGATGATGATTATTATCATTATTATTATCATTATTATTATCATTATTATTATTATTATCATTATTATGTCTAACCAGGTTTGGTAACTTCAGCATCACAGATGGCCTCTCATTAGGTCTATTATTGATAATCGGTGGCTAATACCTAATAATAGTAGCTAGCTACTGTCACTCACACACACGTAGGTAGACCACATACAGTACGTCCATCCTGTTAGTTTGACTTTGAGTGACACTCTCACACACATCCTGGAGGAATGTCCCGCTGTCTGGCTAATTGTCACATTTACTGTGGACACCCTCACTGGTCTGTCTAATGACAAAGCTAAAGTTCCTTCCCCCGTGGACAGAGGACTTGTAATGGATTAAGGTTGTTTAGGAAAGGAGTGATGGTAGATATAGAAAGTGTTGTAAAGATGATATTTCAGACTTAAGTTTGAGGTCAAAGTGGTTCGAACGACACCTGAACTAAAAATGCTTACAATGCCAACTCATGCACATATTTTTTAAATCTTAAAAGCTTCTAATCCAGGGGTGTCAAACTCATTTTAGTTTAGGGGCCAAATACAGACCAGTTTGATCTCAAGTGGGCCACAGATTTTAAGTGGAAAAAAGAGCAAATTCAACATTAATGTGCTCTAGTTTGCATTTCTACGTATAAATTACATTTAAATAATAAAGTATGTGGGACATCATTATTACTATTCAAAAATTCATTGATTTTGTGACCAATTTGTATTTAATTTGTGGAATTTTTGTGAAATTATTTTAAGAAAATTGCAGGAATTTTGAAAAATTGAAAGATTTTGACAATTTAAAATTAAAAATAACAGACATTATGTGGTATGAACTGTAAGTTTCATTGCATTTTTGTTTTTGGAGATATTTTCAGTGGGAATTTTACACATGCGGGCCGAACTGGATGCTCTAAAGGGCCGGTTTTGGTCCCCGGGTCTTGAATTTGACGCACATGATCTAATAACAAAAACACAACTTTATTTTGTGATATAATTGATCTCCTACAGCCCTGTTCCAAGCATAGATTGATGAAGTTATTTTGCTTCTCCTGTTGATGCTGTGATATTTGGAGCTGTGATGGGGTTAAAAACAGAGCTGTTACAGTGTGAAGAAAAGGTGTAAGTGTTGATAGGAACCTTCTATATGAGGGTGATGAAAGATGAAGGCTGGGTAAACAAGGTTGTTAAAACAACTGCAACCTAAAGTCTCCATGGCACAATTATTCATCTCCACGCTAAATGAAACAACACTTTCAAACCCCACCTGAGCCCATAAAATCCAGACAAATAACACATTTTCAAATGTATCGAACTAATGGAACAAGTAACGCCATATTTCATGATAAATCAAAAAATGTAAAAAGTAAATTAAAATAATCGCCTGCATGAAAAACAAATTAAATAAAAAAATAATAGAAATAAATACAAAATAAAGAAATATTGTTTGCAATCTGTGGCAAAAAGCTTAAGAAAAGAAAAAAAAAAGGAAATTCAGTGCATGGAACGAGTAACATCATGTTTCCTTATGTAACTAACGTATTTCATGAATGAATTAAAACTCAAAAACTTAATTAAACTAATCACCTGCAAGAAAATCAATTTAAAAAGAGTTAGTTAATGACTAATAGTTAGTAAGTTGAAATAAATACAGACAATAAAGGAACATTACATGCTATTTGTGGCAAAAAGCTAAAGAAAACAAAAAAAATAAATTCATTATTTTTGCACTTTAGTTCCACGTTACATTTGGTTCTCGACCCATATATAATTTATCTTTCTTTGCATGTAGGCATTTTGTTTAGTGTCAATGATCTCAGAAAGGTATTTGGCGTCGCTGATTAAGGTTCTAGGTTATGGGAAAATAGTCAGTCAACGTAGATTATGATTATGCCTCGCACAATTCGATTAAGGGCCAGGGGCCCCTTTTTTTTTTTATCAGTTTCCATTAAAATTGTTTTCTCATTCATTTGTGAGTCAAATATTGTGACAGTTGATGTTACCGATACATTGACATATACCAATATACGAATGGGGCCCATTACTCCATTACTCTGTATGTGCCATGGGGGCCCCGGGGCCTCATTTTTCAAATGACGACTCCCCCATTAATGCTCGTTGAATCAGGCTGTAATTTGACATGGTGTTCTATGAGCGGATGTCTAGAGCCTCTCTGTGGAACCGAGTCATTTGACTGAATTCTCAGTCACGTGGTACGTGTTACTCGGCGTAGAGACGTTCTTCAGGCCCAGCCGTAGTTTGTGAAAATGCAGATGATGTTCAATCAATACTGGTCACGGTAGACCGGGGTTAACCTTTTTACTACTAAATAGTATTAGCTTCACCAAATGTTCTGTAATCTGACAAAAATGTCCTTTAGTAGTTCACCATGTGTACATGTGACTTGATAATGTAACGTACAGTGAGAGGCGTATACCTGCACGTCTCTGGCTTCCACATTTCCGATGATAATAATAGCACAGCTAATGACACGGGTTAAAGGAATGACACTTTCATAATTACCCCCTTTCATTTCTCACAAACGACGTCATACATTTGTCACACTAATGGTCAGTTCAGTTTAAAGAAACACAACATCACACTCAGACATTAAATAGGATTGTTTGAGATGAGAGGATATATAAAGTAAAGGATTATTAGTTTCATTCAGTCATATACCTGGAATGTAAGATAAATATTAAAGCTGCTGTTACCTTGTCATACATATTACATGTACATTTAAATGTATATGTTAATTTATTTATTTTGAACAAATAAACAAATCTGAACAGAATCTGCTTGCCAAGTCCTTCCCCCATTCTTCCCCATGAATAAATAAACAATACAAATACATAACCCAATCAAGCTTTTAAGAAAAACTAAACAAAAAAACCCAAAAAACAAACAAAATTAACATACGCCATCAACATCTGTGAGATTTTCAAATATATATCTATTATAATATTGTTTAAACTGCAATATATTCATATTTAGTTTAATCGTGTCATCAAGATTGTACACACATAAAAATACCACATACTTTAAAATGTGAGCTCAACTAAAACATGAACACATTAGCATGTCATGATTGTCAGTGTTGGTTTTGCTATCAGAAATGAAGGAGTTTTACTGAATCTTGACATGTAATTAGGCACCATTTTAAATATGGGGAAGTAATCACTTTCCTAATGCCACCATTCAACTTCACAGAAACCTCCGAGTGCAGCAGTTTCTGAGCAGAGAAAATGGAGAAATCTCACTCTGCAGACATTTAGTTTGTCTTTCATTCTCTCCCTGTGTATTCGGAACATTTCAGTGACCTTATTTTCTCCCACCTCTAGTCTCTGATCCTTTCTGTGAATTTTGCATGACTGCTGTCCTCACAGTTTTCTTTCTTTTCTCGCATGTTTGTTGTTCTCAGTGAATCAAAAGCTCCAACGGTGGAAATCCTGTTTGGAAGCTTTCAGCTCAGAGCTTAGTCAAGATGTGTAGAAACGCACTCACGCACACGCACACGTCAAACATTACCTAGTATAAATATTAAGGGTGTAACAATTCATCTAATACAGGGGTGTTAAACTCATTCTTGTTCAGGGGCCAAATACGGAACAGTTACAGAGTAATTTCAACATAATTGTGCCATATTTTGCACTTCTACACATAAACTGACCAAATCCAAGCAATAATTGATATATATCACTCCCAACAGGATCTTCACTTTAAATTTCCTAGATTTTGTGACCAGTTTGTATTAAATTAAGGGAACTTTTGTGTCATAATTTGAGGAAACATGAGGATTTTGTCAGAATTTAGAATTTTTTCATAAAAAATTTTACATAAAAACGACTGCAATCCTGCAATATAAGCACCGGGAAAACCGTGAGAACCTGCAAATATTGTTGAGTTACATTTACACATGAGTTTGACACATGTGATCGAATACATTGATGAATCACTTTATATTCCTACGATCCAACATCGATCTGTGCTCAGCAAGCTGGCCTTCCTAATGACATTATTGATCCAAAATTGTTCATCAATCGATTGTATCGATACAAGGAAATAACGCATTACGTTTGAGCACGATGGACTTTATATGAATGTCTTTAAAAAGTGCAAGATTAAAAAAAGCATTGAGTACTTTGAGTATGCTGAGGTCGGCCAAAGTGTCCTTTTTTAAAAAAAAAATCAACATATGGACACCATATCATATATGTTTATAAATGTAAATATATATGAGCAGTATGTACTGTATTTACTTAAGACCTAATATAACATTTATCTTGTGTGCCCACAGTAAACCATCCAACTAGTGATTATCTGACAATATATATACTTCAAGTCTCTGTATAAACACAGGGAATCACAAATGGAGTTCATTTCATATTCAAGAACTACTATTGCAATTTATGCTACAGGTTGAGTGGCCGCGGTGGGAGTCACGCTGTCGACCCCATCGTGATCCTGTGCTGCTCTTTACAATTAGTTACACACACTGAGCACTGTGTCACTGTCTCCAGGAATCTCACTGCTCATGTACGTCCTCTCATTCTGCTTTCTACGGTTACCGTAGCGACCCGGGGTGAGGCTCTGAGTTGCTCTGTTTGTGTTTGTGCGTTGTGATGGTGGGACGTCACAGTGAGAACCTGGGATGGCAACAGGAAGATCATGATTACTGTGTACATTTGAACACACATGTACATCAAAATAAATAGGTACTCTACTGTCCTGAAATCTTTTCCTCATGTGATGCAGATACTTTACATGATCACGGAAGTCATAAAAAAAAATCTCCACTGTTTTTACAAATGTGGCCTAAAATCTTTGAAATGTCCTCATTAGTAGATCTATGTCTAACAAAACACCATATTCATTTTATTAGCTTATAAAAATGTGAATACTTTATAATTTTTAAACCTGTGTTCCTCCATCTTGGAATCACATGATTGATGATGTCACACGGCCCCACTGCCTGTAAACATCCCATTGTTTTCTAGTGGAGTGAAACATTCATCCTGATTTTTTAGATCATTTAGTAGATTTTTAGATGATTTAGCAGATTTTTTGGTCAAAATGCCAGTTTGTGCTGCTTTTGGTTGATCTAAATCAGGGGTCACCAACGCGGTGCCCGCGGGCACCAGGTCGCCCGTAAGGACCAGATGAGTCGCCCGCTGGCCTGTTCTAAAAATAGCTCCAATAGCAGCACTTACCAGTGAGGGTATCACTGAATCTCCCGGGGCCACCATTCTCCCGATTTTCTCCTGATTTCTGCCCGACATTGTCCGGGCGGACCATCCTTCACTGAGCCTCGTTTCCAGCCGGACAATAATAACGATTACACCGCATAAGAAGAGGAAGAAGACTCTTCTTCCGCTTCTTATGCGGTGTAATTATATTATTGTAATAATAATATTGTTGTAATAATAATAACGATTACACCGCATAAGAAGAGGTGTAATCGTTATTTTGGTCCGCCCGGACAATGTCAGTGAGGAAATCGGGAGAAAATCAAATCCAACCATGTGTAGGGAAGTGTTTCTGTTATGGTTATAGCCGTTGTTGTAGCTATGTTTAATTTTGCTTTTGTTGATTATTTTTATTTCAAGCATACATTGCATAGATTGATGGATAATTTATGCAATGTATGCCTTTTTTGTTTAATTTTATGTTATTTATTTTATTTATTCTACTACTACCACCATTTACCATTTGCACGGGTACTGTGGAATTTGTTCTTTACTTTATATGTGTTTTTCAAATAAAAGAACACAGTGAAATTGAATTATTTCATTTTCTCTTTAAAAAGCAAACTACCCCCCCACCCCACCCCCGAAGTGATCATTTGAAAATGTTCAATTTGAAAATGTGCACTTAGAGAAAATTAAAAATAAAGTGTTGCATATTGATATTTATCTGTTTCTATATATTTATTGTGAGAAATCATTGAGATGATCAGTGTTTCCACAAAGATAAATATTAATTATTAATAATAACATAGAGTTAAAGGTAAATTGAGCAAATTGGCTATTTCTGGCAATTTATTTAAGTGTGTATCAAACTGGTAGCCCTTCGCATTAATCAGTACCCAAGAAGTAGAATTCAATGTAAACCTCTTGTTTACAGAAAGAGGATAAACCCTGAGGATAGAAGTCCTTTTGGGTTGGAGTCCTTCAACAGTCCGTGATTCACTCGCCAACTTCAGCCACCAGAGCGTGTCAGCGCACTGTTTAAGGGAGAGTAAAGGTCCTTAGGAGAGCTTCTTCTCTGCTTCATTGTCTACTACCAAACCACAGAGTTGGAACTGTCATCCCCTGAGGTCACAGATCACTTTTCTTGTACCAACTTTTTATTTTCATATATATATATAATCAACAAATATTCCTCATTTTGACAAATATTTTGCTTTACCAATCCCTGGAATAATATATGAGCAAAAAGACAAATGATTTTTTCCAGAAGTCTTGTTGTTTGAAAATTAACCTGTAAATAACTTTGGTTTTGGTCTGATTTCTGAGAATATTGTTTGTAAGTTAAACTCGCCATCATTTCAAAGTGAACAGTTAATCATTGATTGGTTGCTGAGGTCACATCCACTCACTCCAACCTCCTCTAAACATTACACTGGTTTCATCAGAAGTTACAGTCACCATACTCTGACAGTGTAACTCCACACTGATCTTTGCCCATATTTACTAATGTCTGTAATTTAAAAATATATATACTTAGAATCTACAACAGGTTCAAACACATTGATAAGATATTGATGACAGCTGCTATCATGTATGCACATAGCCTGTGGTACATCATAGATAAGGGTTTATGGTGGTGGATTGAGAGGATGGCTGGGTATTGTTCCTGTGTGATAAGGTACAGTAGGTTGAGGTAGAGCTGATATGTCTTGTTCATCCTGCATGGACTGATATCCTCAGAGTGGGCGATCTATATGGACTACAGAAACCCTGAGGTGATGACCCCCTCATGGTGTTTACAAGTCATCAAAGTAGTAAAATGTTGTAACAAAAGCCACATATTAGAATGCTAAAGTGACTGCACCATTAACATTAACATCATTATTGACCAAACTCTTTCTCTCTGTAATATGATCATATGTCTATAAGGAATAGTTAAAAAAAAAAACATTCCGCACCCTGAACACAGGCCATGTATTGGTTTTATGTGAATAGCCACCATGTTGCATAGGCTCAGGTACGTTAGGTACACAAATCATACTATATTCATAAATCATGACAAAGGGCTAACAGACTTTAAAGCTGCTATCCAGAATTTCTGAGAAACGTCTCGATGTCCCGCCCTAAACAACCTCACATCCTCTGTCAATCTACCAGAAGCCACGCCTCAACTTTCCTGCATGCGCATCGTGGAACATCAGGTCACATTGATATAGGTCTATGGATCAGGTAAGAGCCAAATTTCCCTGTTTGCTGTTGTGACGCGCGGCCTTGTTGCCGTGCACAGTTCCACATTCACTTTGATTGACAGTCTCAAAAACAGGAAGTGGAAGCCTATTGGCTGGGCGCACTCGTCGATCGTTTTTATTTGTATAGAGGTCTATAGGATGAAGGAGGGCTTACAGTATATACATTAATGTATATGAATGACCACCAGCAGTAGACCATAGTAAAAGACTAGTTAGGGATTTATTCACATTTCAAAAGAATCATCCATAAACAAACTTCTCAGAAACTCCGGATATCAGTTTGAATGGTTTTATTGTTAGTATTAATATTCAGGAGGGTTTACTTTTTTCTGCCAAGAGACCAGAGAACTTCAGTCATTTACTCTTCTTTCAGACGTTTTGATTCATGTCCTTTGAGAATGCCTTTTACTTTTTGTGGCTGAAAATGAAATAAATCTTTCTGATAAATAACAATTTTTAAGTTGTTTAGCGATCCAAGGTACATTTTCTTAGAATCAGATTATTTTTTAAATCATTTTGTAATTTTTACTTTTGATTACCTTTTTTTATAATGGGTGCTCTTGAAGTCAGAGTCAGAAGATCCAGATGAGAATATTATTGTTAATATTGTGATATATTTATACAAAACAGTGATTTATTTCTTTCATCTTAGTCCTTGGGTGTGTTGTATGTGACGTGTTTGGCTTTATTTTTTGTCTAAGGCTGTGTTTGCAATTGCATACTAACGTACTACACACTAAGTATATACTGTCTACTATATACTAATAGAATGGTTAGGATGATTAGGATGATGGGCGTTCCTACTGGAGTATACTTCCAATTTTCCCAAGATGCATTTGGAACCTACAGCAAAACCTGAATCACATTGAGGCTAAATATCTGTTGATTCTCCACCTTTACTTTGAAAGTTCTGAAAACATTTGAAGTGAGAAAGTGACCAAGTAGAATATCAACATGTGCTCATTTGATCCATAAAACTCACGTAAACACATTTCATGTCGACATTTCAGAGATTTTCAGAGACCCTCCATTGTGCAACTGACTAAACTTCCTGTTAACTTCAAAACAAGAGCCCTATTTACAAAAGCATTAAGACAAGAAGAGTTGCCGGTCTCAGAACGGTTTTACGTTCCCCTCGCAATGCATAATGGGGCGATTGACTAGTGTGCCCACTGTGCATACTTAAAAAATGTCTCGATATAGTAGCATCATACGTACTCAATCTTTCTATCTAATTTGAATGCACTACATACTCATTTTAACGTCATACTTAGTATGAGTAGTAAGTTAGTGTGAGTAGTAAGTTAGTATGAGTAGTACGTTAGTATGAGTAGTACATTAGAATGATATTTACAACACAGCCAAAAACTCAGTCCTAATAGAAGATATTTTTCTTGTATATGCTTGTTACTGCCAGTCCTGGTCTTTTTCCATCACTACATTAACCTAAACAAATAAATCACTACGTCTACATCAAACATACAGAGACTGATTCATAGACTTTACCTCAGGGTTCGGATCATATTGGATAGGGCTGAGAATGCTGAGACAGATTTTAATTAAGAAACATGCAATATAGTGTGAAAGGTGAAAGTGGTCAATAATATTGAACGGGAGTGAGCGTGTGTGTGTGTGTGTGTGTGTGTGTGTGTTGAGAAAGAGCGTACCCATTTGATTTTGAAACACAGTATGCATCAGGATAACATGGTAGAAACGTGTGTAAAAATCTGAAACTGGTGTTTGTTGTTTGTGTATGAACACCAACCACAAACGGGCTTCATGAATTCCTTCTTCTGCCACTGGTAATAACACTGGACCCAGTGCGTGTGTGTGTGTGTTGTGTGTGTGGTTGTGTATCCATTTATCAGGTCAAAGTAGAAAATGAAGTGTCAGCTACGGTGCTATTACCGTAGCTCCTGAATGAAGGAACAGACACGCTCGTTCCTTTCCCTTCCAGTAGTGGGTAATAACATTTTTCCTTTAACTACAACCTCATCATCGATTCCTCGCAGTAATCCTCACAGGAATACGATTGTAAACAATTGAACAGGTGCGTAGAATCACCACGTAGTCACCTCCCATTTGCCTAAGGATTGTAGAGAGAGATTCAGATTTAGAGCTTGTCAGGTTATTTGTACCACTGTGGAGTTCTTCTGACTCGCTTTTCAGGGTCACGAGGGTCTACTGGTGCCTATCTCCAGCTTATTTCAGGCACTGGGCGGGGCTACAACCTGGACAAATAGAATTAAATATATAGACCGTCTCGAGATTTGCGCCAACCACAATGTGTGTAATATATACAATAATGCAAAAATTATTAGGCACATAATTGATGATGTTGCCATTTACATTGTGAAGAATAATTGCACAACAGAAGAGGAACCAACCTAAAATCTCAAAAATTTGGGACCATTTTACTGAAAACTTCTACTACACTCGTGTTTAGACGCGTTTCCTTCATCTATTGTCATTTCCAGACTATAGACGTCTTTCCCACGCTTTGAACCCTGGTCAAGCTAATGAGAGCTGAACAGGAGAAAACATCATATCCCCTGAGCAAAGCAGTATCAAAACAAACATGGCGGCCGACACAGAGAAGAAGCGGTGCACTGGTCTGTTTTAAAACACCTGGATGAATTGTCGTCAGATCCACTCATTGTTTGATTGGTTACTCTGCGTGTTTCTCCCGCCCCGCTCAGCCACCAGAACTCAAACGCCGAGAGCGCTTCCAGACTAATCGCCTGTATGAATAATACAAAGAGATTAGGATGGATTCCAGGCTACATCTTTCCCGTCTTCTGATTTGATTTTCGTCTCGTCCTTTATTCGTTGACGATAATGTCAATCAATTTAGTCATAGTTTTAGTCTCGATCAATGACTTCTTTTAAAGTTTTTGTTTTGTTTTCGTCCGCAAAAATATATTTGTGACTATAATAATGACAAAAATATTTAGTCAAGGAAATTAACACTCTTTGACACAATAGTACAAAATATAAAAATAACTTCATAATTATTTTGCAGAGTAACTAATTACTTTTACAGCTTCGTAACCGAGTTACTAACTACTAACTTTTTGGGAGAAGTAACTTGTAATGGTAACTGATTACTTTTTTAAAGTAAAATGCCCAACACTGGTGACAAGAACACTGTCATTGCATTTTAAAGTTACGTTTATTATCAACTACAGACCCAATGTCCACTAAAGGATCGATGATAAATACAAAAATAGAAACATTTTTAAGATAATTTTTGTTGCAACATGTTTTCTTTAACCTAAAGACTCTCCGCCTGCCCCATGTACAGAGGCTATAGTTCCTCACCTGCAGCGGGTCCAGGTTCGATTCCCGGCCTGGGACCCTTTCCTGCGTGTCATTCCCTGCTCTCTCTGACCCCCTTTCCTGTCAAGCAACTGTCATATAAAGGCCACTAGAGCCAAAAAAAATCCTTTAAAAAAAAAAAAAAAAAAAAAAAAAAAAAAAACATTTTTTCTTCTGGGTCTCAGGAGGTGTGGATATGCTCATGTTTTGTTTCAGGGTGTCTGTATCTGTATCTATATGCTAACATTATTAGCTCCAGAATGTCAGTGCTTTAGCATTGGAATTCATGGTGGAATGTCCAGTCCCTGTGTAGAATGTTGATCAGTACATTACTGACTGTGAGCTGACAGTCTATGAAGTCATTCTGGATGAGAGTATCCACTGAATGACTGAGTCGAGATAAAAGAGGAACAAGTGCTTGGCTCATACATGCCTCTCGAGGACCTTGGTAATATGAAGCAGCTAGTGTTGTTTTTATATTTACTCAGTGTTATTAATTTATATGCAATTATGCTTTACTTTTCCCCGTGGCCATTCTCCTCACTCTTTAATTTCTTCTTTCTAATCATTCCTGTTCTGGTTCATGTGCTGGCGTTCTCTCACTTTGACCTGAAGGCTGCACCTGGTTGATAGACAGTTCTATTAAAAGCTGTGTATATGTCCGACGCATATGGATTCTGCACAAGCCTGTAGGGTTGTACAGAAGTACGAGTGTGTGTGTGTGTGTGTGTGTGTGTGCGTGCGTGTGTGTGTACAGTCTATTCCCATGACAGGGAAAGAAAGCAGTTTAGGCCAAACCACATACACCCAACCACAAACAGCCTCTAAATGCCTGAGGTTGAGCTTCATTTACTTTACATTACCAGTGACATTTAAAGCCACTGCAGGACAATTACAGCCCAACGTAGGCTAACTCAGTTCCTCTTGAGTGAAATAAAAGCAAAAATCCACCATAAATACTGTATAGGTGTCCACATCAGGACTGTAAAGTACAGGTGTGAGATGACAAATCTGAGCTACTGTAACTCCTGAGAGCACCTGCCACCTTCAGTACTTACAGTTCTCACACAACAAAGATTTGAGTCAAAAGTTATGTTGAAGAACGGAAACTGGTATAACGTGCAACGTTTCTGTTTCAAACTGACGCTGTGTTCAAAAAATCGCATACCAACGTACAGTACTACACACTCAATGAGTACATACTGTCTACTAGGGGTGTGCATTACCATGAATCTAACGATACGATACAATTCACGATTTGCATGTCACAATACGATATATCCTCATATATCGCGATACCTAAAAATACAATCGCAATATATGGCATTATCAATAAAAAATGGTAAGAATTACATTTCATTTCATTTTTTTTCCTTTCTAGAACAATAGTAACTAACTGTAATTCAAAAATCAATATCAAAAACAACTTGTGTTTGTCAAACATGTTAAACTTTTGCATCGACAAAAGATGATGATTCTGTCAAGTTTTAATATTCTTTAAAACCACATACTTTTATAAAATAAGAAAATAAAATGCAATCAACTTTCAAACTAAAATGCCTTGAGGAGTGAAGTAGTTTTATAAGGTTTTATGTTGCACTAGTGACCGGGCGTTAACATGCTATGCATATGTTAGTACAATTAAAGGTTTTTTTTGTTAACAAATCGATTTTAACATTTTTTTTGGATTAATGCGATAATCACACAGTCAAATATTGCGATATCTCACCAAATCGATTTTTTTGATGTATCCTTACGAGTTCTTTTCTCAGGAAAGCATCAAAGCATCTACTGATCACGTCCCTGTGTCCTTATGAGTTCATTCTGGGTGTGGCCAACCTGAGAATGCATCAAAGCAATCAGTAGATGCCTCTGAGGAAGACTGACAGTTGGCAGTCGAAACATGTCAGGAGATCAAAGTAAACTTCCTGAAAACAGTTGTCAGGATATATGAAACCTCAACATATTATTTAAAAAAAAACAAAAACAAAATGGAATAATTTTTGTTGAGGATTGATGGAAAATATTAAAAGGAATTATGAATAATACTGACATATTAAATTTGAGCTTTGTGTGAGATTAGTCAGATGTTTATTTTGGTCCATAAGGTGAAACGTGCCTGAGCACAAACCATGACTGGCAGTAATGTGAACCCTGCACAGACAGGGGCAGATTGTCCTGTAACAGGAGGTGTTCACTGCCTCCTGCTCTGAGGTACAAATCCAAGCTGTGACAGGCTGATCAATCACTGTCAGAGACACAGTTTCTAACTAAAACGTTGGAGCCTAAAGGTCTGTGCTGGGTTAGGTGATTGTGACCCGTGGTCCCCCAAATAATCCTGACAAATAACACATTTTCAAATTTAATGAACTCACAGGGAACAAGTAACATCGTGTTTCATAATAAATCACCTGCATGAAAAACAGTGCAGCAGTAAAAAAAAATAAAAATACAGGAAATAATGAAACATTGTTTGCAATATGTGCTCAAAAGCTTAAGAAAACATAAAAGGAAATTAATTAGTTAAGCCAACTATTGAAAGTTGATTTATTGTTTCGCTCCATGTGAAGTACATGCAGACGTAAATCATTATTTTCACGCTGGCAAACAACGTTTCCCACCAACCGTATTGCCAATTTGGATATTTTGTCATAACTTTTGTTCTGTTTGACCAAGAAGCATGATCTCAATAATATATCCTAAAATAACGTAAATTGTGATCAGAGCAAGATCCAAGATGGCCACCATTTGTATTGCGAATTTCAATCTTACCATAACTTTGGTTCTGTTAGACGGACAATTCTTGTCTCCAAAAACCTACATTTTACCACAAAGATCATGTTTCTACGTCTAACAGAACCAAAGTTAAGGTAAGATTTAAATTTGCAATACGGATGGCGGCCATCTTGGATCTTGCTCTGAGCACAATTTACAGTATTTTATTGAACCCTAACCCCTTACCATACCTAACCCCACTAGATATCTCAACCTAACCCAAAAAATGCCAACATAGCTCCAAAGGTGTCATAATTTAGCAAACGACACTTAATGACAGCCTTCATGAAGCCTTTTTCATGCTATTGAGAGATAACGGCATAATGTCAGCTGAGCATTATGTATAGTCAGACTTAAAAGATATTATTAATCACATCTTCTCACAGTAATAAAAGCCTTTTTGTGAGCTTGAAAGTAGTTTTTTTGCTATAGGAATAAAGGAGGTGTCCTGCTCCAGACTGGTGTCTCTAGACTGTACCCCAGCCTAGATGTAAGCGGGGATCGGTGACCTTGTAGAGGATTCATTCAATGTATTTATTTATGTTTTGTTTCGAGCAGAAAAAAAAACAAAGCTCGTTGTATGTGTACAATAAACCACATCAGCGCAGACGAACAAAGGTTCAAAACATAGCATCAGTTCCTTTGTACACTTATAACAGAAATATGTGTATTGTTCAAAAGGGAGTCGAAAGAAGATCAATAAAATACATAATGATAATTGTAATTTTTTATGTATAAAGACCCCACAAATATTTATTTATGTATCATAAGAAACATGTGAGAGTATTTAGATGTTTAATGTGTATACATACAGCAGGGGTGTGAAAACTGAGTCCTGGAGGGCCATCATCTCTCTGGTTGTAGTTGTTTATTTACTCCACCACACGTGACTGAAATCAGGCTTTTTGCAGCACTCCATGATATTGACTTCATTGGAAATACTGGGACAATTCTAAAAAAACGCATTTGTTATGGAGTTTGAACACAAGTAAAGCACTATCAAAACTAAGAACTTGTTGTCAATGTTGACCAATTTATCTGTATATTGTACTTACCCACCTATGTAACCAACCAACCAAACCAGTAACCAACCAACCAACTGATTAACCAACAAACCGACTAACCAACCAACCGATTAACCAACCAACCGATTAACTAACCAACCGATTGACTAACCAACCTACCAATTTCTTTGTGAAATACTCTATGCTGAATCTTTTCCACATTGATTAGAATGATACTCCTCCCCAGATGCATTACCTTTGCCATTTTTATTCCAAATAACTTTTGAAACCTGTGTTTAATTTCACAAGAAAACGTTTAGTTTGTTCCTCTAACGGTTTCTATTGCGTTCTTGAGCACTCTTCTGTATATCTCAAGTCTCTCTCGTCTATTAAAAATGAATTTCAAATCTGATGTTCGAGGATATTTTGTTGTAATCCTGCACCAAATCTCCAATCACCAGTTCCTGCTGTTATTCCAGTATTTCCTGTGTTTGATTCTTCTGTGATATTGTTCACATGTGAGGAGTGC